>NC_092685.1:51543966-51681466 GCF_964275005.1 Diadema setosum
AGTGGGTTGAAAGTATGAGGCCAGAGTGGATGAACAGTTCTGCCTTTGTTTTTGATAACTTCCTGTAATGTATGCCATTTGACCTAGATACACCCTGCCGACATAGTAGCTTGTTTTCCTCAATTCTGACCCAAAAACTGAATTTACAGTTTGAAGATGAGTGTTTATTACTATCTGTGTCATCTTATGCGAGTGGGTAGTGACATTGGACCGCTGTACTGGTGTGTGAAGGAAATGAAATGGTGCCATACAGTCTATCTGAGAGGCGCTGTTATGGAAATTTTGTATAAAATGTGATCCTTAAAGTTCAGAGCCCCATTTTATCAAAAAAATGAAATCAATTGTAAATTCCCTTACTGCCTAGGCTGCCTTAGACTAATGATAGAAATCAACTATATAATCAATTACAGGTCTTCATAAAACAGGGCCTAGGTCATTTTCATATCTACTGTTGGTGGACTATGTTTATCTGAACCTGTTGCTACAACATGCATTTCCCATGGACACTTGCCCGAGTATACTCGGGACTCATCCTCAATGGGTTAAAATGCTGAGTACATTATTTGACGCCATCTTTAAGTTCTACATGTTATTTCTTGTTGATACCAAAGAGTCAAATATGTGATGCGCTCCGTCGGAATGAGTCAAAAGTCGCAAAAAATGAAATCGTAGTTATGCCTATATGTGAATTCTACAGACTCTAAGCTTTACACTGATATGTAATACAACTCATTTCGATATCCCTAGAGATCATAAAAACGAATATTAACTACGTTTATGATGTCAGTCCATTTTCTAAATAACGGAGAAAATCGCTCTCAAAGTTCAGGCTACGTTCAGCTCACAACCTGTTTCTTTCACGGGACGAAACAATACAACAGTCCTGCTTAGCGACGGCGTTTACGCTCCATCGCACGCACTACCGTATAAGGCGATAGCTTGGGTATGTAAGATAATTAACCAATCGCAGGACAGGTCTGTCATTAACGATTCTGACCAATACGGCAGCCCGAATGTAAACTTCGGCGCGTTTGTGTCCGTGCCGCTGCCGCCGCATGAATGAGTCGGTACGCGTTGTGTGTCGGCTGCGTTGTGGTTTGCCGCAAGTTTTTAACTCACAAACAATAGGAAACAGTTGAAAGAAAAAAAGGCACACAATGCGTCTTACGAGAAGCGTCTTTTAGCGAGGGCGTTGATCGCTTCCATTCTCCTCCATCCCATGTTGTTGTCAATGGAAACTAAAGAGGATGCGTTTAGCAAGTACCAATACCTAAATAGAACCTGAGAACCTATTGTAGGCAGGCACGCAATGCGTCTTACGAGAAGCGTCTTTTAGCGAGGGCGTTCATCGCTTCCATTCTCCTCCGATGTTGTTGTCAATGGAAACTAAAGAGGATGCGTTTAGCATGCAAGTACCAATACCTAAATAGAACCTGAGAACCTATTGTAGGCGGGGGTTCAAAAGACAGCATCGGTAGAAAAAGTCAATGAGGTTAATTAACGATAGTCGTCTTTTGAGATCGTGTTCTTTGCGTGTACTAAAAACCCTCAAATTACGCACATGGTCGTAATGTTGCAGAGCATCATTGACTGCCTTCGCGTCTGTTCTGCTGCAGCTGTATACAGCCGTAACATTCTGAATTCCCGCCATATTAGGCACATTTCCTTTATAGGCGTTGCGTGCACAGTAATTATCGCTTATCACGCCTGCCAATGCTGCACATATTATACGTACCAGAAGCAAAGTTTGGTGTAGGCTTGACAGCTTCACGTTGGGTTTACAATGATTGTAAATTCTACTTCTTGTTCTCAGTCACTTTTGTAATACCATAGCATAACATAAAAAACCATTAACTTGTAGCTTAAGCTGATTTTTTTTTTTTTACATCACATTTTCAGTTACAATCTTTCTACGTTTGACAAGTGGAGTATAGATAACAATACTGACAAATATTCGGAATTAATACTTAGGCCTTCTTCATTTCGTTTTGTATTCACAAATCTTATTAGAAAAAAAAATGATTGCTTGATTACTTTCGGGTAAAGGAACCACCGGAAAGGAACAGCATTTAATTTTCTTGTTAACGAACCTAAGCTAATAACGAACCATATTTCATTGTGTGATTAACGAACCTTCAGAATAATCAATTTTATTAACCCCCCCCCCCCCAGAAAAAAAAACAAAACATTTCAATGTCATGCGTTGTCAATAGTGATAAAAGGCCCGTTTTTATTTCGTAGTGTGTCTCAGTACTCCTGTGCTTATTTTTAAGGATGTGCCTCTCTTAATGATTGTGATTGATGTTCAACTATTTCTTTCTTTCACGCAAGCTTTAACAAGAAGAAGCTAAAATTCAGGCAAGGAGACGAGTTTTCTTCCATGAGATACAATCATTAAGACACACATCTATTCCCGAAAGTTGTGTGATTGCTTATGTGCTAAAGAATTGTGTCTATTACATGAATCAGGCACTATACAAAACGGTTGAAATCTACTGAAAGTCGAACTTCGGTTTTTTGTTATTTCAAGCGGGGATAGACTAGAAATTAGTTTGTCTATACTGGCAGGAGACATTACAGTTTTCCAGTACATGCTCCGCATTTAAACAGTCGCCATATTTTCGTGGTCAGAATAAGATAATGGACACATGATATATTATACAAATGAAAATACAAAACAACGAACATGCCATATGTACAAACATTATGAACTTCAATGAATTAAACTTACCTGTGATATTCTGCATAAAAAAACAAGCACGCCGATTAAATAATCTAATAGAATTAATAGAACACACAGCGATCATGCGTGGCAGATCAAATAAAGTTCATTTGGTGAGAAAGCTAAATGAAATTAAAAAGTTGACTTCTTTTCGTTTCTCTTTCAATTCATGAAAACAGAATTACATTGTATAAGGGGAAAGAGGATTGTCTCTGTTGCGAACGATCGCCATATATAGCACTGTTAGTCTTCTGCGCAAATCCGAATCCCTAAATACTTTAATTTTTGCTTGATAATGTAATAATCCTGCTTATAACTTTATAAAGGACTCGCAAATTAAAAGTTTCAAACCGTATACTAAAACATTATATTTTACACGGTGTATTAAAAAAAAAAAAAAAAAAACATTTTGAATGCGTTGTGCGTTAGCTGTTAATAGCATTAATCTGCCTTTTATTTTCCGTACGAAAAGCGCACAGAAACGTAACCAAATGCTACCAAATACAGTGAAATGCATTGTATGGCGTGGTACTATCATTAGAAGTATATCCCATTCCTTTTTGTTTTATTTGCTTGAAGCAGTCGTCAAACCATGTGTCATCTTCGTAGCGACATCACTTAGGAATAGGAATGTATGAAGATAATCGTTACTCATTTATGTTGCGCTACTATTATAGCATTTACATTTGCAGTATTATGTTACTGTATGATTACGATTACGAATGTTGGTTATGAATTCAAAAGACTGGTTCATTAATCGAACTACAAAGGTAATAGCTGTTTTGAAAGTAGTTCGATACAAGTTCAAAACGCAATCGAAGTCATCGTCATAGGGGGAACTGATAGCTCTAGAAAACTTGTTTATGCAAGTAAAGATTGCTGTATGTAATCTTTGTAGAAAGTTTTGACCATCTTTTAGGCCATCTTTTGAGTATTTTGAGAAATTGTATAAAGAATTATTTGCTTTGATTATGTCAAGAATAAGTTTGAACTATGAGAATAAAAAGGCGCGGTTACCCAAACAATGTCGTAGTTCGATTAGACATGATGGGTAAGGTAAATTCATGACTTGACTACTCCTCACTGAATTGATGATCACTTCTGTAAACCATCAGTTATGTCTTGTAGATGTTATACCTCTGTAATCGTAGTCAAAATTCTTTTGAGCGATGAGACGAAAACCAACAAACAAAATGCCGAGTATCATCACTCGAGATTCCAACATTTGGCGTCACCAGACCAACAATAAGTGACGAATCAAATGGAATATTATGTTGTGGGATAGCAGACTATGTTACTATTTTTAAATGTTTCGAGCAATTATTGTTTAAAAATAAAGAGGAAATGAGGCAAAGTTCAAGAAATTAGAAAAAACACGTAAATGCAGGCGATCATATTTGATAGTCAAAGTAAGAGATTACAATCGGCCGTGCGGATGTATATGATTGCCTTATTTACAAGTCTGATTTCTGTAAACTACATGTATGTTATATTTAAATTTAAGTTCCCTTCCCTCCTTGATAAATGTTCTGTTGGGTTTTCGCTGTAGGCATTTATTAGGAAACGCTGTAAAAACGACAACAAATGCCTCCTATACATCAAAAGATGACCTATACATACATGAAACACAAAAATTCTGTACGTGCTGATATAATGCAACTGCTTGTTTGTTTGTTTGTTTGTTTTGAATTACCATGGTCTTTGTCGGGGTAAAGATGAAGAAAAGTAGTAGAGTGTATCACTCTCAAATCTGGATGATTGCGATAAGTGTGTATCCCCGCCCTTTCTATACAGGTAAACGATTTAAGTTTGGTATGCTATTATAAAAGCTGCTTGAGTCACGCAGAAGAACTGTTTCCGCGATCACTTTTAGCCTTTCATAAAATTCACGTTTTAAGATAGTAACGATATGTAGGAGATAGAGTAAGTTAGCGTCCCTGACTGTGGTTCTGAACACAAAAGGGGACTGAAAAATTCTTTGACAAATTAGCAGACATAATGCCGATCCTCCAACACTGTTGCTCCATTCCGTCAGTGATTCTGCTATCAATGGCGAAGAAAGAATACTGGTTGCGTGATTATCCACCCCTTGATAACAGGAAGTTTACCTTTCATTGTTTAAGGCTTCGTTGATGCGGGGTTTACTCAGATACAAGGCGTGAACAGTGTTGTCCCAGTTCTTTCATTCGAAATTCCTCAGAATACGCAATTCAATGGGCAATTAATGTTGCTACTTCGCAAAGCTGTTAGCCAAATTCTTTGCAGACTTGACCTCTCACATGTCAGCTACACGCAATACACGACAAACAGCTATCATTACAAACATTCTTATTAAAAAAAAAAACAAAATGAAGAAGTACACTTTTGAGTAGCGACACAGCTTTCTGTCCCTTTCTCAAATAGGTCCTACTTCTAAACAATACACAGATGACAAGAGTCAGAATATCATCCAAAGGGAACACGAGATTTGGGCATTAATAATGTTTGTCTTCCGATTTCTCTCCATGCCGTCACGGCCCAAACCATTATAAGAAATAGGGCAATAAGTTTTATTAACCAGGGAAATAATAGTACGTATTACATACATTTGGCGAATTATCACACGAATTGTCGACTTTATAAAAACGAGAATAATTGACAACTTAGGCCCTACTATATCTCCAGAGATGAACTTTAAACAGCAAATCACATACCAGGGAACGAAAGTAATGATTATTTGAATGAATTCATTAATGAGGCCAATTAACAACCGTTGTAAAAGTTCACACACGCATAAAGAGGTTTCAAGTTCGATATGTGATCATTGTATTAGCTCATAGGTAAAGTATCATAAATTTTGCGTGATCGTTAGTTGGAATTAATTTTTTTCAGCGCGATTTGTGCGTCACATCAATCCCCACTTCATGAAATGGAGTGCATGTATCAAACAAAACTCGCTGGTCATGCAATCGATGGCCTTGGTCAGCTCACTATTATTGCGTAATTCTAAAGCCCTCGCCGCTTGGCCACCGACGCCGCCGCACGCGCCATGCTTTGTTTTGTCTTCAATGGGGTCAAGAGCAATGCCTCATTAGCATACACCCTAGCAACGGAGGCGGAGTCTCATCGGGCAAGAACAATAGGTGCGAAACGCAACGCAAAGGCGAGCGTTCGAAAAAAAATGTAACCGAAAAAAATTGTCTCAGAAAAACTGTGATTTGGGACACTTGTACTCATTTTTACACGCTGAAATTTTCTGTACAAACAGATAAAACATCAAGGAATCAAAATCCGTCATAAAAAATTTTCGACCCGAGCAATGCTTCCCCTTCATTTTCGGCTCATTACGGGAAAACTCCCCGTGCGACTTATGACTCATTTTGTCGGAGCGCCACACATATAAGGATCACTGAATACATTTATACATAAAAACAGTATCATTTTGTCAATCTTTATTTCAAATTGACAAATCAAAATTTGGTAGATCCAATACTTACTGAAAACTCTTGTAACAATGTAGTTAAATAATACAATAATGCATTTGATTTAGGCATAGGAGTTTATGATATGTTTCTTTGTTGTCTGTTATTTGGATGATTTGTTCAACTGTTTTGATGGCTCCTGCCCAGAGGATGCCAGGAGCATTACATTCTTGGTCTCTACATACATGTGTCAGTGTGTCTGTCTGTCTGTATGTCCATCCACAGTATGCCCCAGATCTCATTAAAATGATTCAAGAAAACTCCATCAAAATTGTGGGTTTCTATCATACTTGGCCCAAATATATGGCATGGGGTGTAGATGCTCTGATTAGATTTTGGGCAAAATTCCTAGAGGTTAAAGATCAGCCGAGTTTAACAGTCAAATTCAGCTGCACACAGCAGTCAAATTGACTTAGTTTTGTATTGCATTTGGAGTAATTCAATTGTTCTGGAAATAAGAGTGTGAGGCTTGCTAGTCTTTAAAGCTAATCTGAAAGAAAGCAAATTTATGTGACATGAATGACAGCTGTTTGTTTAAAATTGTTGTGAAATTTCAAGGTTGAAGATGTTAAAAAAATGATTTGTAGTGCCTGTAGGAAACTTAACATCATTTACTAAGCTGATGTGAATATGAAAATGTTGTGAGATAAAGTATCTGTCCCAAACATAGATAGGAGGAGGGTTAAATATCTTTGTATTTTAAAATACCAGTGAATGATTGATGAGGGTGACGGAATATTTCTGTGTTCTGTAACAGCCATCTCTCTAATGTTTGTTACTGTTTTGATATAGTGATGATATATGCACTGTTATGAAATACTTGTAGTAGCTTGTAGTTGTTGGTATGCATGACACATCTTTGGCATTGTGGCATGTCAATTACCACCCTTTCATCCAAACTATTTTTCTTTGTTTTCTTTTCTTCTCCCCCCTGGCAGATTGAAACTATACCAAAGCATTTACGTAAACAGTGTCATCCAGGATGGGTGGTGGTAGCTCCACCAGGGCATGCACCTGTTTTGTGATCCGATAGACCTCGGGGAGGGACTCTGTCATCGCAGCTGCACCCAGGGGATGCCACCAGGGGGCTTGAGCAGACATCTGTGACATCTCCTGGAAGAAGGATCTCCAGGAAGTAAAGGATAAAGGGAGGAAAAGTCGATTTGTATCAATCTAAAAGCTATTGCAACAGCAACAATGAAATGACGGTTGACAAGACAAACATTTGAAGGAGGCGTGCACCTGTGATAGAACATTGTGACATGAAGGTATAACATGCTTTATGTACACTGAAATGTCCTTGAGCTCATTGCCTACGGAACCCAATTAAGTCTTATATTATATCTATGGAGATTTCTAAATCTTGCAGGAATGGGATAGTGGAAGACAAAGCCACCTGGTTTCATCTTGCCCCCCCCCCCCCCCCCGAAAAAATAGGAGCAAAACAAAACCGAACAAAAATATAGTTACAGATTTCCAGTGTCACGACAGAAACTGTCAATTTGTGTCCAAGAAATGGAATCACCTGAAGACAGCCGGAGACACCATCACTAACCCTGCCCATCTTCCTCACACCTTTTGGGCTAGAAGATCAACCATCGTCATGGCAACTACAGCAGCAGTGCAATCTCTAACCCCTCTCACCCCAGATCCTGAGTGTCGACACCATAATGATGTTAAATATGGCGGAGTTAAGTGGAAGGAGCAGAACTGGCGTTTTCACATTGAAATGTGCTTTGGGTTATATCACGACGTCACCAGACTTCTGAATTCTTCATACCATGAGGTAGTCTGGTGTGTGGATGAAGCTCAAGGCAACAGTGCCTGAACAGATGTGACTCCAAATGTAATTATCCGTTCGTGTTTGGTCTCTTGAACGCTTCAGATGATGGCTTAAAAGGGATGCTTTAAATGCATATCACTAGTTTGCTTCTTGGGATGTAATCAACAACAACAACAACAACACAGGATGTTGCGTGATTGTTACACCAGTAGCCATTTCCTCTTCTTGAATGTTCTCCTGCAATGAACTAAGCTTGACAAAATAAATACACCAGATGTTGATAGTGATCAGGGTTGGCTGGTATAAAAGGGAGCTGATCAAGTAGTTATGGATTGATTGAACTCTGACCTGTTCCTGGCACTAGGTTGTTGTTGTTTTTTTGTTAAAGTAAGATATTGACCCTGTCTTACAATGAGCCAAAGAGAACCTTTCTGTTCACCTCATCTCTATTAACCAGTTGCCATGGAAACACAATTTCCCCTTCTTGCCATTAATGCCTCCATTGCAACGTCACGGAGAGCCATCTTGAAAGATGCATGAAAGCATAGAAGATGTCATCCTGATTGATGTGTACAGCTCTGTGTGTGGGTGGGAGTGTGTAGCTATTGATTTGGACAGATTGGGTACAGTGCAAGCGTATTACCTCTCGACATCATTTACTCATAGAATTCATTGTGAAAAGTGATTAGTAGAAAAAAACAACAAACTGTAACCATGCATTGATTGAATCCTTCTGGCATTATGCGATGCTTTCTTTGAGTCCCTCCGTCCGTGGTGATGTGATTACTACAACCTCATTGGACATTGGACATCCAATCACACTATGTACTTTATCCCCTGGACTGAATCAGCTGTGAGCTGAAAGTGGGGTTATATACTTTGCTTACTGTGCAACTCCGGAGGGCATAAAATTGTATGTTTCATGGTCAGTCATTATTATAGTGTTTATTTGGGTTTGTTCTTGTGGTATAATTCCAACACTTTTCACTCTGTATCGAAAGCATGTTACATACTCGAGTAACTAATTTATTTTACATGGGAATGTCAGTACTCTCTGCATCTGAAACACACCCGTGACCATTTCAAAAATTCTAGAATATTGTTTTTTCTCTTCAAGATAAAAAAGTGTATATCCTCGGCTGAGGATGAGAAGGGAGTTAAGGTGCCTCAAACACTATGGCTTTAGTGACAACTTTATGCCCTTATCATTCTCAGCAGATATATCTCCTTTAGTTACATTGTGACACTTTAAAACAAATTTTCATTGTTATAAATCGTGCATGAAAAAATTCTGTTATTTCTTGACCATAAAAGTTAGCCCCAACCCCATTTTTGATCTCTGAACTTCTGTAAGTGCTTGAATGCGCCAACACTTATGTGTTGCATCTTACCAAGTGAAAATGATTTCCCCCCAAAGCTCAGAAGGTTTGGTCATATACAACCAGAAACGTTGACACATCAACAAATATTGTTTGTCTGTAACACAGCTATTGACTTTGTCTTACATCAAATGTAAGGAAATAAATAATCCGCAGAGCAATCACGATATTTCATGAAATTTTAACTCATATTTATTTATTGGTTTCCATGGTTACCATGCTAGTTTGGACTTTAGATCAGGAGTACCTGATGTGGATACATCAGCATTATACCAGCACTTCACATTTAGCCATGTGACGTAATTTACCTGCCTGTGCCGTAAGGCAGTAGATAGAACGTCATGTTATTGTATGACTTACTGTATACGCCATATATTTCGCGAGTCTAAATTTTTGCGAATCGGGAATTCCCGACGATTTCGCGAGTGGTTAAATTCGCGATCATGGAGTCCTGTACTGAACAGAGAAATGTACATGCGTACGTCACATTGACATCGGGATCAGAGTCAATACTTTCGCATTTTTTTAATTTCGCGAATAGCACCTGACTCACGAAATTCGAGAAAATAAAAACCTCGCGAAATATTTGGCGTATACATTATTACTGTAAAACCAGAAGTGTTCATGTGCATTTAATTTTGCGAATTTTGTGAGAGCCAAGATCGCAAAATTAAAATACATGCAAAAGATAATGTCTACACTGTATGCTTTGAATGCCAGTTGCAATTCACAAAGTTTCACTCCATGAAAAAGACTGTCAGCTCCAATTCGCGAAAATTTCATGACGATGCGAATATATCATGCTTTACAGTACCCTGTCGTGCTGTAAACACACTATATCCATACAGACATGGACCAGCCAAAAACTGTTCGCTAGGAGGCATATGATCTCTGCTCTCACCACACTCATTCACTTTGCCTGTGAGGAGTCCAGGGCATACCCAAAGAGGAACACTTTTGATGGAAAAGACCAGACACTTCGTATTATGTCATCCTGATTTTTTTTTTTTTTCATAGAAAACAGTATACTTTTTGAGAGGATGACATACCATGCACCAGGGGTGGATCCAGGAATTCCGTAAAGGGGAGGCGCCTTTACAAAATTAAAGGGGGGCGCACGCACCCCCATTTTTTCTCTTTATTTCTTGTGTTTTAACAAAAAATAAAGAGGGGGCGCACGCCCGGTGCGCCCCTCCTCTGGATCCGCCACTGATGCACTGCTGTTATTGGAATGTGAATCATCTTTCTTTATAGATGACAGATTCATAACTTGTTTCTCTAAGGAGAATTGAATGTTGTTGTGTCAAATGTATTTTCTTTGCAATATTTGGAAATATACAGTAGTTTATGAAGAGGAGTCTTCTCATTTTTTTTTTCTGCTTCACATTACTGTAATGCTTGATATTTATAGAACATACTAACTTCAAATGAAATGTCAGACTTTATGTGTATATTTGTTGTCAGTATGTTCCTGGATTTCAGTTGATGTTAGATTTTCTGTGTGTTTGCTGCGATGTCTTACAATGTTGTCAGACAACTATTAACATGTAGCAATATATAACTGCTTGTCAAAAGTATTCCTATCAGTATCTGAGATGATGGCAGCGTGAAGTAATTGTTTGCTACGGAAGGGCCTTTTCCATGTTTCAGCAGCTTTCCTATCCTTAAAACCATCAAAAAGATACAAGATTAAGTGCCTCAATAGATTTATCACCAGTTATGATATTGATCCTAACCAACTGATTGTATAAGAGCTATCACTCAACCAGTCTTTTATTTTGCCTATAGGCCAAAATGTACTCTTCACTGGGCACTAGTATACTAATGACTGGTGCTAATGACCGCTTGTATGCACTCGACTGCGGTGCCTGTGTATTACAAGTGCATTGCCACTTTTGGACAGCTTATGCTGGCCTGGGAATCCTGTGAAAATGTCTGCCACAGAATTCAAATAGTCACCATTTTATAAAACAAATAATGCACATTACTTGGTGAGGTGTTTGTAAAATCATCCACTGTGTAATTTGCTTTATTTGTATGATATCTACAGAGACCAAGCATGTGTGGCAATATGTTTTTAAGAGCACCTGTATTTGTAGTGAATCTTATGTCAGAGGTTATGTTCCTGCTAAACTCCGATCTATGACTGTGATGCTGGTGCTCGCATGTTTGATGTGTGGAAATACTGTAGTCACTGTTTAATTTTCAGCTAGCTGATAAATTTCCCCCTCCTTTGAAAAACCCTTGACAGTTCCTGATTCAGTTTTGATATCAACATTCAGGTGGTGCAAATATCGTGATTTTGTTGATTAAGTGTGCAAGGAAAGGAATCTTATAAGATATGCAGCATAAAAAAAAAACCACCAAAAAATGTGTTAATGTGTTAAAGTTACTATTGTTCTAAGGGATTTCAGTGTTCATTGTGTACCTCTTCATGCAGTGTCTGTTGTTGTTTTATCTCAGAGTGTTTACCGAGCAGAAATTTGTTTGTGCATTTGGTTATTCTCTAGAATGGCATTGAAAATGACTACGACATTGTGCTGTTTGTGTTATTTGTGAAGGCATGTCATATAAAATACTGAAATATCTTTACTAACCTGATTTTTTTCTTTGTTCTTACTTGTGCAAGCTGAAATCTTCTGGATGGGATTTGAAATGGTAATCAGACCTAATGGGTTTGTTAGAAAAGACAGGTAATGGCAGTGTACATTGTGTATGTTGTTGCTTATTTTTCTCCCTCCCATAGAGAAAGATTATCCTACCATTTTTTTTTTTTTTTTTTTTTTTTTTTTTTTTTTACTTATCATAGATTTCAGGCCTTACAGTAGCAGCATTAGACCACAAGGTGTTTAAGTTTAGTACATGTATAAGTTTGGTTGTGGTTTTGTATAGAAGCCCAATACTGGTCATACCATAGAGCAAGGTATTACTTCAATCTGCCCAGGGTGAATGGGTCATCAGGTGTTTTGAGGTACTGTAAAAGTGGATATTTTCTTGTGAGTAAATTTTTACACTTAACCATGTAAGATGAATTTTGTGCATTTTTAATTCCACAAAATCAAGCCATTAAAGCGTGGTACATACAACAAGAAAAATAAAATGTATGCTTTTATTTTTTGTTTCTTAGGTTCTGGTACCATGGGGTTCTGGTACCATGGGGTACCATGGTGGGTGGGATACCAAGGTGAATGGGGTACCGGGGTGGGTGGGGGTACCACCAGCAAATGCTGTGGTCTCTTTGAATAGCCATATTATCTGTACATTTGTACCTCTAGGTGGATCCAGCTCACAGGAATAAGACCACCCATAGTCAGATGGTATCTCTGCTGTGTATACTGGCTAAACATGTCTTAACTCACAGGATCAACTTAAAGTGAATGACAGGAATCTTAACCCATACAAGCTCACTCGAAGCTGTGTGTTATCACTGGATTGATCATTTCAGAGATATTTCTCTGACTGGTCATCTTGATTTAACTTTACTGCTGATCATGTCAAGTCACTCAGTTTGTGTCATGTTTCTATATACTTCTTTTCACAACCATTAACAGATGGCTAAATATTACAAGAATATATTTCATCCACAGCAATGCATGTAATTCATCATACAAGAATACAAGTTACTATGACTACAGCAAAGTGACAACCAATCAGGTATTGGGCAGTTAAGTAAAGATGTCTTGTAACTGCAATTATTTTAGCTTAGAATGATTACAATGTATGAAAGCTACCCCTCACATACTGTTATCTTAATTAGTGGAAAACTGGAAAACTATGTCTTTTTGATTCCCCCCCCCCCCCAATCCATCACTCAATCACACTTGATTATTCATCTGGGGCATATATGATCCACTGCCACCAAAATGTTGATTACTTGTTAACTAATGAGTACAGTGATCAATTTCAGAAATTACAAGAAGCAAACAATGTGTTTCAAGAGTTTCAAAACTTGTGATCTACTTAATACAACAGGTTTCTTCAGCACTTTATGGTTGTCATATGTACTTGTTGCAATACATTTGTTGTAACTTGTTGTTGAACACGTTAAGGCAGTTTTCACAATTAGCTGCCATTAATTGTCGCACTCCCAACTTTGAAGAGCTTTATACCATGGCTTGTAGATGTTCATATGGGAATCATCAGTGATAGTTTATACCTGTATGGGTGACTCTGAGTGCCATTAAAGGTGTGAATAGCTGCATGACATAGCAGATCTCAGATCACTGGAATCAGCCTCAATCTGTACAAAGTCTGTTGGGGTTGATACCCCTCCGGTTTCCTCTGACGGGTGGGAAGTTTAAGCACAGAAACTGAGTTGGGCAGGTATTTTGTCAAGAGACCTTACAGGGGTGATAAATAGATAAGCATGCTTTGAGATTGAAGTGTGATGTGAGATATAACTCATTTAACTGAAATGAACTGAGCTGAACTGTGTTTGTGGTGTGGAGGGAGGGGGGGGGGAGTTAGTTTGGGGTGCAAATTACTACACAGTGCAAGTAAATAGGTTTTTGTTTTCTGTAGAGATTTTGTTTGCTATAGTTTATGCTTACCCTTACTTTTTGCAGCTGCTAACTTCATCCATGAACAAAATGAAATTCAATGAATACAATTCTAAGGTCGTTACTGTAAAACTAGTGCATAGTCAGTTTTCTGTCCCGACCCAATTTTCAAATCCATAAAAGCAAAGTGTGCGACTTGATGCCTGTTTTATTCAGTGTGGTGCCACCCTGTAAAATGTGTTAAACAGCATGATATTACAGATAGTGAAATTGGAAAATTTGTGGAATTCCTTAGCTTACTGAACAAGGAGAGGAATAGGATGTTAATTTCGCAAACCATGAAAATACAAACATTGAGATCTAAACAAACATTCTACATGGGCATTTAAGTTTTGTAGTATAGACAAACAGGTGTCATTATCTTTTGTACTGGGTGATCATTTTCTCGGTCTTTCTCAGTAAGTTTGAATAAGTTACAGAGTCCTAACATTTCAGCAATTTTATTTGACAGTCCACGTCTTTGTTTTTGAAAGAGAACTTTGTCCTCTTTTTGTTTGGTATGTGTAGTTGAGGTTTAATGAGGGAACTTTCTATCAGAACTCAAACAAGATTGATGAATACTGTCTCAAAAATTTTCAGAGATGAATAACATCATTACCACTCTGAAGGATTTCATTAATTTGAATAAATGAAGACATTAACATTAAACAAATATCAATCATATGGCAAGAAAGATTGTCCATCTTAAACACTGTAACTCTGAATGTGCCAAACAGTTTTGTCGTACAAATTTGAAAACAAAAAATCCTGTAGTGAAAGAATGTAAGAACATTTCTAGTGTATTTCTGTGTCTGATTTCTAACAAGACGCCAAATTGTTTGGCATTACAAACAAATTTTTTCTAGACTTGATTATTTTCTGTTTCTTAACTTGCTTCCAAACAGTACATTATTTCTGAAAATTAAACTTTCAGTGTGTTTTTGGTTATCTTCCTTAATTACACCCCTGTAAATAACATCTTAGTCATACTAAGTCTTTTTACCAACACCATTGCTAACAATACCTGTGTCATACATTGTTTTGCTCTTGTATTTTACTCTGTAATGTCTAGGGAAAGTTTTCATACAAACCTCTGCAGCTGTTTTTTTTTTTCTTTTTTTTTTACTTGCTCATTTCAGTGTATCTTTTATTTCTAGAAAATCTTAGCTCTTTTCCAGTTTGACTGTCTCTGTAGGATGTATTGAAGAGTTCATCGAAGGATAAGTCTACCATTAAACACTTCATCCTTTGTGTTTGTATAATGTAAAGTCAAAGATATCTACTCCAAATGTTTCTATTTTTAGGACACAGTCTTAGTATGTCAAAATCTTTACCTTTTATTGTAGATTGAGGACAATACTACCCAGATTAGTCAATAGGTATTACTTAATGCCTACTCGAGTTTCTCTCTGAAAGTAGTAAAGAAGTATGACTGTATTTAACACAGCAAACTATATATGTGGTTGCAGACATGTACCGGAAAGGTTGATGTTTCCATATAACACCAGCAGAATGCAGAACAGAGGTGATTTTTTTCCTCTCTCTAAACTGTCTCGGCTTTTTAGCTCTTTTTAGAATGGAGGTGGTGATTCTAATAGCCCTGTTTTAAAATCAGACTGGAATGATCACCACTTATCTGGAAAGGTTCAAACTCTCTGCGTGTACACATCACAATAGTTTTAGTGGTCAGTGAAGACATTAAGAAAGACAATTTCTACTAAATGTGTAGTATCAAGAAATACAACCAGTACAGAATGTGAGCAAGACTTCCCAGTCAGGGCTTGCAGATATGTTTACTTATTACACTGTTGTCTGTAAATGTTTAAGAGATGCAAAGCTCCAGTTAAACCTGTAAGCTAATCAGAACCCTACGTCATAGGGGTTAATGGCTCATAGTAGTAAAAACTAATCATAATTACCATACTTACAGCTGCAATGATTACAGATTATTGATTGGTTTGCAGCAGTAGCAGCAGCAAAAAAAAAAAACAAAACACAAAAACAAAAACAACCAAAAACCAGTTACCATGGAAACTGCTTTTTTCTTTTAAATGTTATACCTCAGTTGTAATCTGTGTTTATGAAAAAGAAAAGATCTAGGTATAGGTTCATGCTAGGCAGGTTGAAATCTTTTCTCAGATGAGTGTTGTATCTGCCATGTTCCACAGGTTGTCATGACGACAAAGTCACAGACTTGTCAATGGCCTGTCAACACTCTCTGTAGGAAGTGATGGAAGAAAGGCTAGAAATGTCTGCAAAATTGAGATGAGTAAAATTTGTTGCAATCACAGTGTGTTCTCTGGCTGGGAGATCAGTAGGATACAGCAAGATATTGAAAGTGTTTCTTTAACACAACTGCATGCCATGTACTTGTATTAATTTCGTATGGCCGCAGTTACTCATAAAGACCAATATCTATTTACTGTATATGCCATATATTTCACCATATTTCATTTTTGTGTTTCATTTTCACAAATTTTGCAAGTCCACTCCCATTCTTGTGTGATTGACAAACTTGTGGAACTATTGCCAGGGATAACCGAAATGTAATTCAAATCGTCTCCGAGGTGGTTACTTTGTTCCTAAGTTTTCTCGGTGAAAAGGATAATACTGATTCAGTTAATGTGATTCTTGGTTGTGGAGTCCACCACTCACAATATTGTCCAACAAGTTCCAATGTGTAAAATGTGCCTGCAAAATATATGGCATATAATCATATATTCAGCAATAATGAATGTGAATTCTTGTACTAGAAATAAGATTGAAAATGAAACATATCATACTTAGCAATTTTCAAATCTTCATTCATGATTCTGACTTTATTAAAGCAGGAACGAGGCATGATTTCTTTAGTGTTTGCCTCTTGATAGATAAAAAAAAAAACAAGTCTAATTGTTTGATATCTTGGTGCAAGATTAAAATTAAAACACATAAAACTTCGTTTACATGTGAATGTTATATCTTGAGTATGTTAAATAGCTGTATTGATATTTGAAGTCTTGCTGAACTGTGTCTTGAGGTATTGAACTCATTTGCTTTCAAACAAATCAATGCATTGAATCAGATTTGATAAATAGATATTTGACAAGTGCTGTTTATTTTTGTTATTCAGTCTATGAAATAAAATGCTCTATATCAAGTGCTATATAATGCTGCTTTGTAGGATGTGTTTGTGTCCACAATCTGTGTTATGTAACTATATGAATCTAAATGTGACATGAATTTCATAACAGAGAATTACATGTCTTTAATTTAAATGTAGTATGACTGTGTATATGTGTAAGACACAAATGTGCATACTTAGAGTGCTATTCAAATGCAGTTTGTTTTCCTTGACAGTTGCTTGTGCAGAAAGCTGAATAAAGTATGAGCTTTCTTAGTTTAACTGCATTGCCATGGATGATGCATGTGATCAGATTGATGAAGGTGATTACTATTAAATGGTCTTATGCAAAATGGAGGCCCTAGTGGCCAAAAATCCACATTACATTGTGCCTATGGGAGCTTTTTATTCGAATGCCTGTGTGTTTATGATTAGCACATTCCCCTGTGACAGAGCAATTCGGTGTAATAATGTCAGAGGTAAAAATGTCAGAGGTAAAAATGTCAGTGGTAAAGTAATGTCAGAGGTAAAAATGTCAGAGGTAAAAATGTCAGAGGTAAAAATGTCAGAAGTAAAATTGTTTTACCTCTGATACTTATACCTCATTTTTACTTCTGACATTTTTACCTCAGACGTTTTTCTTTTTTTACGTCTGACATTTTTACCTCTGACATTTTTACCTCAATCATTTTTTTTTTACGTCTGACATTTTTACCTCTGACTTACCTGTGACATTTTTACCTCAGACATTTTTTTTAGGTCTGACATTTTTACTTCTGACATTTTTACTTCTGACATTTTTACCTCAGACTTACCTCTGACATTTTTACTTCTGACATTTTGACCTCTGACATTTTTACTTCTGACATTCTTACTTCTGGCATTCTTACCTCTGACATTTTTACTTCTGACATTTTTACTTCTGACATTCTTACCTCTGACATTTTTACTTCTGACATTTTTACTTCTGACATTCTTACCTCTGACATTCTTACTTCTGACATTTTTACTTCTGACATTCTTACCTCTGACATTTTTACTTCTGACATTCTTACCTCTGACATTTTTACCTCTGACATTTTTACTTCTGACATTTTTACCCCTGACATTTTTACTTCTGACATTTTTACTTGTGACATTTTTACTTCTGACATTTTGACCTCTGACATTTTTACTTCTGACATTCTTACTTCTGACATTCTTACCTCTGACATTCTTACCTCTGACATTTTTACTTCTGACATTTTTACTTGGCACTGACAGAGCAGTAGAGATATGTTACTTAGTATAAGTACACCAGAGATATAGAGCCCCGCTTGAGATAGTAGAGAGAAGAAAGGGCAATGTAATACATTGAAAGAGATATCGAGAGAAAGAGAGAGAGAGAGAGAAGGAGAGAGGGAGAGAGGCAATCATTTCATTTGTCTCACCCAAAGCTTTTCAATCACAAGTGAGTGGTTTTCTGGTGTTTTTTGTTACATTTTTGTTTTTTGTTTGTTTTGTTTTTGTTTTGCCAGTGTCAGCATTGGTGTTGTCTCCACAAACACTGTTACTGGATGATTTCAGGTTTTGTGCTGGTGTCAGTGTCAGTGTTAGTGTTTATCTTCACAAATATTGTTACTGGATGATTTCAGGTTTTGTGCTAGTGTCAATGTCAGTGTTAGTGTTATCTTCACAAACATTGCTTATTCAAGGTCTAATACTGACACTTTGATCATCTTGTGTGACACAAATCATTATTTTTAAAGGGATGGTATGTGACCGTGCATCACAAAACGAACAAAAAGTCGCACCCCTTGATTTTATGTAAGGACTCAAAAAAGGTGAAATGGGTCAACCAAGTCAATGTCGAGGTTTTTCATATTTCCTGAAAGAGCTATCCTTCTACGTTATTCTTAAGTTTGGGATCATAACATGAATGGGAAAGTGTGTTTAAGCAGTTTTTATTTTTTGGGGGGTGAGTAGAATGATCAGGTATGTCTTTGAGGCCCCTTTTCCTTTCTTGAAATCCTTTCCATACTCTTCACTTTCAAGTCCAATAACTTTTGAAATGACAAAGCTACTGCTTTGAAAGTTGACATTAATCATGGACAGATTGTGTTGATAGATTATGCTCAATTTCAGCTTAATCTGATAATCCCTTCATTGTTGTTGCTCCAGTTGTTTATATCCTGTGTTTTGTCCCTTTCATCATAGCTAGCACGGTTTGGTAAAGATTAAGCACTTGAATAGACACTGTACTTCAGAGCCTCTTTTCTCAGTTCACACGTTTCCTGAGTTTGTGCTTTCCTTCTAGTATTTGAGTTGAGTTATACATCATTTCAAAGCTTAGAATCTGCTCTTTCAGAATCTGTCCTTAACTAAAAATCTATGTCTAGCGACTTTTTGTTGGTTTTGTGGTGCAGGGTCATGTATAGTATTGGTTAAAGGGCTCGTACAGTTTTGGTTGAGACCTAACTTCAGGTTTTTTAGCATTTTTGGGTGAGATAATGAGAAACCTCCTATGAAATATGAAAGAGCATGTAATTCCAAGAGGAATTCAACATTTATTTGATGAAAATTGGTTTTGAAATGGCCGAGATATCCAAAACAGAGCAATTCTGATAAAGTGTGGGACCCACACTTTTTCATTATTATCGCTTTGTTTTACTTTGTTTTTGGTTGTCTCAGCCATTCCAAAACCAATTTTCATCAAATAAACTTTGAATTGCTCTTAGGATGGCATGCTCTGTACTATTTCATAAGTGGTTTCTTGGTGTCTTGCAAAAAGTTAAAAGCCAAATCCTCAGCTCCACCAATACTGTACCTGTGTTACCATCCCTTTAGGGTGAGGATTGGGCTTTTAACTCTTTGTGAGATACCAAGAAACTACTTATGAAATAGTACAGAGCATACCATTCTTAGAGGAATTCAAAGTTTATTTGATGAAAATCGGTCTTGGAATGGCTGAGACATCCAAAAACAAAGTAAAACAAAGCCATCGTAATAAAAGGAGGGTCCCACCTTTTATTCGGATCGCTCCGTTTTGGGTATCTCGGCCATTTCAAAACCAGTTTTCATCAAATAAACTTTGAATTCCTCTCAGAATTACATGCTCTTTCATATTTCATAAGAGGGTCCTCACTATATCACCAAAAAATCTTAGAAACCTGAAGTTAGGTCACAACCAAAACTATACAATCCCTTTAATTGCATTAAACATTTCTGATGCATTGATACCTCCTATCTGTGTTGTAGGTACATGTACTATAAAATGAAGTGATTCTGTTGTGTGTGTCAGGCAACTGAATGATTTTGGCGGAACCCCCCCCCCCCCCCCCCATGTGACACATCAGCAAGTCTGTGTACTTATTGACTTGATTTATATGAATCAATAGCCACCAAATGGGAATGACCTTTACACCTCATACTAAGGCTAACAATTATGACACTTTGAACTGACAAAATTGATAATCCACTCTGGACCCAGTGCTTGTCACCAGAAGTACATCATATTTTAAAGGAACTATGCAATGTCAATGCATGTTGACCTATACTGATTCATAATACCCTGATCATCAGTTTTGTGGCTGAGAGAATATCTTAATATGTGCCATACATTTTATAAAAATATTTCTATTAGTTTTCATCAGATTACTTGGATACATCCACAAAAAGCCTCCCAAACCAAGATTCTGCCAATGACATCATCCATCAATCACTGAAAAAGTACTAATACATGATTAACAAGATTAACAAGACACATGTGGAATGCACCCTTCCCTAGTCTGAGTATACATGCAACTTGTGTATTTCCCTGCAATGTATGTTGTTAATCATATTAACAACATGAAATTATTATAAAATATATAGCACATATTCAGAAACTCATTTAGCAACATCAGTGATATGAGGTCATCATGAATCAAAATAAGTCAACATGCATGCATTACATAGTTCTTTAATATTAAGAGGCTAATATCAATGATTTCAGGTTTGGGGTCATTTCTGGTGTATAGGTGTAGTGATAGCACTAATACCAAAAATAGAATCAAGTTTGAAACCATGATGTATTACTTCATTGTGGTACAGGTGAAGAAGAGAAATACTCTTCCTCTGATTATGAGCAGCTCAACAAAATGATTACATCAAACAAATCCAAAATAAAGTATCTTAGATGACCTCTGTCATTTATTTCACCCTCTATTCTAATAAAAATGACATAATTACATAAAAATTCATTAATTCTTTTCACATCTTTGTACATAGTAAAATGTCTGAATACTGGTATACATCTCAATTTGATGTACATTGACTGTTCATGAATCCAATAAGGTGGGATAAATTCATATCAATTTTTACAATTTCTTGCTTTCTTGAAACAAAACAGTTTAGCAAAGCTAAAGTGGTGGGAACTATGAATAAGAAACTATGCTACATGATTCAATAGACTCTAGTTTGACTACTACTCCTGGTTAAATATAAAATCTACATACACCACTCCAAAACCTCATTTTTTTTTTCTGACTCAAAATGTTTATCTTGAGTGACAGTCACATACAAATCCATTGGAGAAACTGAGAAGCATAGCTCTGATGAACAAGAACTTGTATTTCTATTATCTCATAATCTCTTGTTCCATTATATACACTTCTTTCACACAATCTAGATACAAGAATACCTGGAGGAAAAGATGCCTTTTGAAGGCGTTGAAGAACAAACAAGTCTAGGATGCTTGCAGCTATTAATGATGAGACAACTGTACAACATAAACAGGGAGCAAATTATGTACACAAACATGAACTCAATTAAATTGAGTTGGTGGTGTGAATGGTCTGGATGATATGTGAATTGCAAGATACAACAAAAATCAGCGTTATGATACTCTAGCAGCTGCTGGGCTGAAGGAGAAATGAAACATTCAAACTGAAGCACAAAACACACAAGCAGCTACAACTATTTACAGGCAGAATAAAGTCAGCAAGCCTCGTGGAGTTCTCATGAATAGGATTATTGAGAATGGCTTCCAAATACTTCTTAAATTTCACTTTAAATGCATGAAAAATATGTGAAACTCCGGTAATGTTGGCAATTTTTTTTTTTTTTTTTTTTTTTGGGGGGGGGGGTGAAATTCACTTAATTTCTTTTTCATTCATGTCATGAAATGATAATTTTTTGTTTGATGTTTAATTAATGATGAACAGCTGCGAAATTTGTATAAATTAACCAGAATTAATCCCTAACAACTTCGTGTAACACATCCTCAAAATATGATTTCAGCGTATTGTTGTATAAAAACTGTGTATCCATGATCATCATGTATTCTTGGAAATCTGCACAATAAGAGAGGTGGTACATAAAGACAGACATTCCTATAGCTCTATAGCCCTGATACACTGCAGCATTTCAAAATCATGATCAATACTGGCAACCTTCCTCAAAGGTTCCATGAATATTCACATTTCAAGCAAATCACTTTTATAAATCATTCTCTCATAGCATAGAGTGATATAGAGTGCTACCATAACAACAATATGTCCAAAATATGTTGCCATAGCAACAATCCCCCTCATCCATCGACAACTCCTTCTATTCTTTACTCTGGGGAAAGTGGAAAAGGAGTACTTGCATCAGACAAAGAAAAAAACAACTTGGGTATATATTCCCAATATTTAGCACCAATATCAATTTACTTTTGTCTCAGCAAACTATACACACTCCTTTGATCCTCTCCTTCCAAGAGAAAGCAAAATGGACTAACATTTTCAATATTCCCTTCAAAAAGAAGCATGATAAAAAGTATCAGCATTTAGAATATCACGCCACAAAAATGGAAAAAAAAAAAGAAGGAACCTCACATGCTATATTTTCACAAGAATTTCAGTTTAACGCTATGGGCAAAACCTTACCTACTACATGACCCTAAGGGGAATCACACACTGGTCTTTCAACAGTTACAGAGTAATTCTGCATACTGCAACTCTGATAAGACTGAATCAAAATGTATTCTTGATGAGACAAAAACCGAGATATGCAGAAAAAATCATGGAAATTTCAGTTTATAACAAAGCAACTTTGGCACCGGAGTAGCGACTCGAGACCATGAAAATCTTTGAAAAGAAAAAAGGATTATGAGATGAGAATTAATCTCCTTTATTACCCTATATTTTGTTTCTTTTGATTGTCATTCTGCTGCCACCCCCCCCCCAAAAAAAGAGTGGTTCATATACCTTTTTGTACATTTGAGTGATGGTACAACAATCATTGGTGTACCTATTAGCTCAATACACCATCAAATTCAAATTCAACAATTATGATTGTAATATCATCAAATACTTAAGTGCAGTTAAAAGGGATGAAATGGCAGCCTGATGTGAAATCTAATTTACTATGTGTTCATGGACATTCAGCATGATGTAAAACACATTCAAATGAGATGAGGTACATACATGTGCATTTTAATAATCACATCCTCAAATTGGCAACAACCACTTGGCGTTATCACTCTTTCATTCAAAATATCATCAGAGGACCAAAAGGGTGATTGTTCCTCTTTGGAGCTGACTGCTTGTGCCCCTTCTGATCATAAACATGAACACACAATGTCAAGCAAAATGGTAGATGTTTGTGTATGTGGTAAGCAAGTATTTCAGACGCACTCATATTTCAGGAACAGTTCTGGTAAACTTATAAACAAGGCATTACACCTTTTCAAGTTCAGATACTTAAAATGCAAATATACACTCCTCTCGTGTGACAAATGGTGTATAGCCACACCATGCTACTTCTCTACAGTGAATAAATGAACATCTAACAGGCAAGGGCAATTAACTGATCCAGGATTGCCCCTTACATCTAATAAATTCCCTTTCTTTTATTACCTCATGAACAAAATGGGTTAAAAAGCTAATTTGTCTAAAATGAATACAATCAATTCATTTGTTATTTCAGTATCTGATATTTCTTTCATATGCCATACAGCAGCTTAATATCTCCCTTTAATAACACAAAGTCACTGCCATACATGGTAGAAACTTGACTTCACGGGTTCAAACTGAACATCTCTGAATCCACTCATGAGTAACACTATGCATTTTTCTTTGTATTTGATAACCTTTTTCCATCTCATGGAAACAACAGAAAATTTGACAATTTGAATGCTCCCATCTTTTTGAGGTTTCCATTATGTTACAGGTACAATTCCATTTCAATCTTACTCACAGCAAAGTTTGATAGGAACAGTTCAGCATTTGACTATCATCACATATTCAGACCTTAAATAGCATTGAAGATCACATGTCAGCACAATTACGTTCATTCATTCAAGTGTATGGCACAATATGCCTGGTTGATACAGTTTGCTAACTATATTGCTACATTATGTTGAAACACAAGACTGCAAAATACAGCCTCATTCATGAAGAGGAAAAGGAATTCAGTCACAAACAAAAGTTACATGCAAAATAACAACAGTTTCAGCAGAAGGAGACAGTTCAAACAGCTATAATCTTTGACACTTATTCAAAACCTATGACATGAGCAATGTACAGAGAAACAAAATGAAGTCATCTTCACAAACACACACAAAATCTTAACATGAAAGTCGTGAAGAACAGAAATGAGACTGGTATTAGATATACTGCCTTCTACTCACACACTGTTCCTAAGAAGCGCCATTAGGAGGGTTTAATAGGGGACAGCATGGTATTCATAACTCAAATATTTCTGTCAGAAGTGGAAAAGATATTGTGATGTTTCATTGATGAAATACATATCACATCAACAAACACATCATTTCTGAATATAATTCTAAATGATATAACAAAAGTCCTTCAATGTTGGAAAAGTGAAAAACAAAAAATGATGCATCCAAGTACTAGAAATGATAGCCCAGCTGATGTTTAATAAACAGTTACCATGGCAAGTCATTATGAGTTTAGACTATTAGACATAAATTAGGCTTAAAGTAAGCATGAAAGTGATCATGCCAGTAACTCAAATTTGATATACTTTTTAGATAACAGAAAGGTGCATCTTGTATTGCATCATCTACTACTAACTATCATTGCATTTAAAATAGGAAAAAAAAAACCTAGCTCTTGAAAAACAGGCCACAAATCTAGATGAATCAAGTGTTAAAATGGAAAAAAGTGTCACAGTATAGGTTGCTTTGAGTAAAATCAAAATAATCGAAGCAGTAATTGAAGAAAGTTAAGACAATTCAGTGATCAGTAAATCATCTGACTTGGTGTCATATGATAACCATGAGAAATCCACCTTCACCATGAGATCATTGAATTTCCTGAAGAGAAATTTTCATTCATCTCACAATCAAAAGACAAAACACATGAATTTAAAAAAATTATGCAACTGAACTATTCTCGAAAGAGGACATTTCTAGCATAGGTGACAACTTTTTCTTTCTTCTTTGAAACATTATGAGACAACCAGGTCCCTGATTCAAAGAATAATCGAAAATTCAAAAGAATTACAAGTCTTATCAGTAATTTAACTCGTTATGTGCCACGGTGGAAACCCCCTGTGTGCTGCGTTATTCTGAGACTGCAACATAGGCATGCTGAGAGAGGACATTCTGTTTTTCAAATATGTATCTTTTTACATACTTTGGTTATGTTGGAAATGTAAAGAGTATAAAGTTGTAGAGAAAATACCAGATTTGCTTTGATATAAATTCTATGACAGATCTTTGATTATTTCTTATTTCAAATGACCAGTAGCTATTGTCCAGGCATGACTTTTGCACACAAAATAATGCCAGAAACTTAGAAAGTAGTCGCAAATTGAATAGGTAACACCGTTTGATATTCAATCATCACATGATGCAAGCTACAAGTGACAGGAATGAAATCTTGAGTGACGCTTTCATTGCACTGTGGCATTTGGTAATTTATCGATTGGTTTTGGTAGGTTTGTGCGTTTAAGCATAATATGTGAACTTGGCGACCTGTCGACTGAGTCAGGCATGCGACCATGGCACACAAAGAGTTAATGAACAAACAAACAAAAAAATCAAATTTTGATATCTTGCTGACCTAGCTTGGAAAAAAGGTTATATTGGTAAGTTTTGAGCTAAATAAGTTAAATACATATTTATTGGATTCTTTGGGGTCATATTATTCTAGGATATATTTTTTTGGGGGGTCAAAATTATAACACCATGAAGACCTCAACTGGCTCTTGGTATGAAAACAAAAATACAGTGGAGTATGCAATGGACAGTTTGTCATGAATGTATAGAATCACTCCATATTGCACAAAATATACAAGTGGGTAGAATAACACACTGGGAAGAAAAACACACCAACAGTCAGTAATTACCATGGTAACAAATTAACTCAAAGAGGAAAGACAGAATACTGTAAAAAAGTCTTTGGTCGAATGGAAATGAAATTCTTTAAACACAAAAGATTCCCCAAAATACACAGGAACAGACAGTGCGAGAAGTGCAATGATGAAATTTTTCAATATAAACTTGAATGCATAAGCAGAATACACAAACACACATCTTTGTTCCTTTGCTGCATAAATGTATGTGCATCGTTACAACAGAATATCCATGAAGAGACTGGTGTCCAAGCATGTTTCTTTATTTCTCAATCATCATGCTTCCAAATCCTTCACCATGAAGATATCTTATCATAGTAAGAAGGCAATCACCATCAACTGCCTCCTTTTTGGGGGGACATTGAAAAGTATTATCATTTCAAAAGGAAAATATTCTGTGTGTGTTTATCTTGTGTTTGTAAGCTTTGCTCGATGAACAAGATATACCATACATTGCCTCATCTGAGTATGGCACAAAAGAACCAAATACACACATTTTGCAATAATTGAGACAAAAGTAGCAATTGTGAGCAATAAACACAGCAAACGCAAGGTTGACTATTTATACTGACATTCTAGAAATGGACTCCTTATGTTAACCCATTGAGAAGGAGCTGATTTTGATACAACATTTCCCATGGACACCTCGCAAAGTATACTTGAGACTAGTCTTCACTGGGTTAAAGAAATACCTGTGGATATGTCGAGAGTATATCATCAGTTTAGAGTTAGAAGGGCTTAAGCTCAGCAGTGTTTGTATGGCATTAATGTCTGTCTGTCTCTAAAGTGACAGTACAGCAATTGTCAATAGTGCCAAGAACAAAAGTCCCCCTAAAAAACATAAAAACAGTGAAAAAAAAAAAGTCATCCATCATCTTGGTAAACAACTGCCAAATTTAGATTCATACTTTCTTACCCATTTTCTCCTCTGATCACAAGTCATACAGAGGATAAAGTATTTGCAGAAAGCCATTACTAAGCCGTTGAGCAGGCATATTTAACAGGAAAACCACTATGATACACACAGCCTCTGGCAAAATGTGCCACACAGAGCAAAATGAAAGAGCGCCACCTAGAGTTGATTGTATGCACAACAAAATATGAGCCAAGTGAAAAATTATTCGAGCAGACTTTAAAGCTCAACTATCTATCATAGTCGATCAAACTGAGAAACTCAATTCTTCTAAAGGGTAAAGCTATGCAAATATATGGGTATCAAATATAACAATTTTGATCATGAAACTGAATGACTTTTGACGACATTGAAAAATAAGGCTGAAATTTCCATTTATGCAGCTTGTTAACATAGGCAATAGCACCTGCCCTCCATATTTCTTTTGTTTTGGGGCTTAAATTCTTGCCTGAGAATGAAAGAGAAAAATGGTATCATATCTTAGGCAGCTGCTCAGCTACATTTATCAGTTTTTCAATCTCTGATTACCATGGCAATAAATTCATAATTGGCAGTCTTGCGGGCCTATTCATTTGTTGTTTCCCTCAATATTTTTTGAAATTATTGGTACACTACATTTAAATCAGAGGAGTGGCTTCAAAATGTTCACCATCAACACTGTACCGATGATGTGTTATGAATAATAAATGGACGTAAAAGCAGTGACGATTCTCTAAATCCACAGCCTAGTCACACATCACATGACCTTCGAGGGTCTTATACATACAACGTATAAAATGGAGTATTTTGAAACACACACAGATATCTCAGGTTTTTAGATTAGAATTATTATGACCTTCGAGGGTCTTATACATACAACGTATAAAATGGAGTATTTTGAAACACACACAGATATCTCAGGTTTTTAGATTAGAATTAAGATAGAATGCTCACAATATCCCCAACTCATTACTCCATAAACTTGAAATAGGAATAGAAGGATGGGGAGGAGGGGTCTGGACAGAGAGACAGAGAGAGAGAGAGAGAGAGAGAGAGAAAAAAAAAAAGAATGTTACAATGACCTCTATTCCATAAGGGAACACCTCCCTGATTCCATCAATGCAGAGCCCCTATGCCAGGCAGTACAGAATAGTGCCCTCTAGTGGCAGGGGAAGGCAAAATGCATCAATAATATATAATGGCATGAACAGAATTACATTTCTGTTTTTGTGGGGATTTTTTTTTTTCAACCACATTTGATGTTACAGTGATTTCCATAACAATTTTCCTACAGTTCACAGGTGAGCTTGTTTTATTTTATATTAATATTAAGAGAGAAAAAAAAGAAGAAAAGAAATGCTAGTTAAAGAACAAGAAAAAAAATAATCATAAGAGCAATTCCTTAAGCTCAATGAATAAAAGTGTGCAGTTTTTGAGTGCTTAGGGTACTTTGCGATTTCTTTTCCTTCTATTTTGTGCATAGATTATTACAAGTCATTTCACTGACAGAGCAGATGCAATGGACAATGCTTGCCAGCAACATCAGTGCACCAACACCACTCTATAAAGATAGATAAGAACATATTTGTATAAACTCTAATGTCATCCCTAAGTATTCCCCTTTTTCATGCCATAGCTCTGTGGAGGAAAAAATTCATAGAATTTTCCCAATGTGAAATATTTGCTTCCTATACTCAGGGATGTCAACTGCATTGAAGCATTCTGAGGCCTGAAAAGTCATATTTTTGGTGGAAAACCGTATTTTTATGTTTCTTGCAGTAGACATGTGTAGTAATATAATTTGAGAAAAAGTATTTTCCATAAACCTGCAGTATTTTTATGTGAAAAAAAAGAGAACAAAATACTGCCGAAAAGGAACAGTTGGCATCTTTGTATATTTAAGATGAAAAAGTGCAAGTATCACACACCAACTGTAACACGCAATGGAAAAACTGAGATATCATCTTTCCCCCATGCAAACCTTTTTGCAAAATTTCATATCATACTGTCACAACATCTTATGTCATTTATTAAGTCAAAATTGAGAGCTCTTTGTATTCATGTCTTTTATCTATTGAAAGAACTGAAGATTTATGATTATAAATGAATGGCCAATAAAATGATTGACAACATGTCACTACGTACAGTCCCTGGTGTTAGCGCTGATCAAAAAAGGACAAATCTAATTTTACAGTGCTGAGAAAATTAAGAACAAATGTTTGTTATGAGCAGGGTTTGGGACAAAAACAACCACTATACCTATCATACTTTCTCTCTAATTTGATGGCATTCATTATATATGTATCTTGGCTCTTTATTTTTTTCACAATAATAACTCCAAACGAATGTCACTCATCACAGCTGTTTGGAGTGATTTATGAATGAGACAAATTGATATTATTAGGTTTACCATAAGCTAAAATTATTTAGAAATCAAGTGTTCCAAAAGCATGCTAAATTGTGCAACAGACTTCAAAATCCAGTTGTGAGTCCGTGGGAGGTAATTACAATATGAATGTAGCAGTGACTCGTTGGCATCATTCTATAACAGAAATGATGACGCATGGTGAATTCTTTAGTCCCATTTCCAAATCTCTTTATAATTGTGTTGTAATACTGCTTTGACTTGAATAGCTTGTGAACACACACATACACATATATAGAGAGCCTTGTTTTTCATGACCAATCACTGCCTATACTGACGTCGTCTTAGATTTTTCCTGAACTGACTTGTCACCGTTCAAACTCAACTGTCCGTCTGTGATATTGTATTGCAGTCGCGATGTGGGAAAATACGAGGCGTTGGCTGCTGACATGCCTGTGTGCATGATGGGGAACCCCGTCACACCGTTGTACGACAGGTCCATGGGTATTTCAGGGGCAGCGTGGTAGTTCTTGTACATGGATGCAGCCTCTCCGTAGCCCGCCGCTGCTGCTGCCTGGTACGCCCTCGTGGTGAGGTTGACCGCAGCGCCGTAGTGCTGCAAGTTGTTGTACTGTCCGTAGTTGGCATAGGCTGCCATGCCGGCGTACGGGGAGGAGACAGATCCAAGCATGCGGGTGTGAGAGTTGTACAGGCTTGGCTCCTGTTTGACCATGTTACGCATTGAGTCAAGACTTTCCATCGACGGGCTCTGGGTAAGAGGGGATGGGATGGGGTACACCGTCTCGTGTTTATTGGAGGAGGGGGTGACAAAGCGGCTCCCCGTTGAGGGGACATCGGTGGTATAAAGGGGGGCGATACTGTCAGTGTTTGTTGGCCTGGCTTTGGGTGATGTTAATGAGCTGACTGGAGGCAGTGAGAATTGATTCTTAGCAGAGTCTGAGAGAGGAGGGGTGAGGAGGGACTCAGGGGTTTTGGGACTGGGAGTAGTGAACACCCCTTTGGCTACTGAAGTTAGAGAGCTGGCCATGCCGAGTCGCGAGTGACTGCTGTCCGGTGATGGGATCATTCCATTGTGATCAGGGGGGAGTTCTCTGTTGGGAGGATTCTCCCAACCAGCTGATGACACCCTGATGATATCCTCACCGTCATGCTTATCCGTGTGTCTAACACTAAGAGCTAGTAATGAGGATGAGGCTTGTAAACGGTTGCTAGGAGACACTGGTGCTACCGATTGATGCAGTCCTGGTTTGTTGGTGGTCATCTCCCTCGAAGATTTCTCACAGATCTTTAATCTCTCCTGATTCCCTTTATGAAAGCTGTCTGACTCACCATAGTCCCTCTTTTCTCCCAGGACAGTTAGAGTCTTTTCACTGGGACTGTCGGCCCGGATGATGACCTGCTTAGGGCTCGTTGCTATAACAGGTTTGGTCTTTTGACCTTCCACTCTCGCCTGAGCTCTCCTCTTGCTCTCTCTTCCTCCTGCATCTGATCTACTTTCCATGTTGCCATGGTTACCTGAAGACTCATTACGCACGATCTGAGCCCCTCGCTGCTTTTTGTTTTTCCTCCGTTCTGGGCTCTGGGTCCTCTTTCTGGACTTACTGGATCCCAGAGTTTCATGACCTTTGTGGTTATTATTGTTGTTGTCACCTTCTTCTGCAAGGCTAGGATCTGCTATGCCATCCCTTTCATCTCCTGAGAATGCAAAATAAAAAAAAAAAAACACACAAAATGTCAACATTTTCAGGATGAGTTCATCTGCTGGTGTGGTTTTATAAAATCAGTATAATGTTGGTAAAAATTAAAAGACATATCTCAGGAAGAAATCGAAACTATTCATTCTGTTGGGTCTTCATTTTTATGCATGATCATGGGGCTAGTTGGAAAAACTGAACATACATTTTCAATGAGTGCATATACAATAGACAGTTTAGTATGCAATAACGATATTTGCACCTTATTAAGAGTGATATATGCCAAATATTCTTCAGAAAACATTGGTCATTGGCTAGCAACTAATTCTGGCTCATAGCTTTCTAGTGCTTGATGTATGTAAATATCAGTTCAGGCAGGATTAATTTCATTGATATAGAATGTTGACAAGATGGTTCTTGGATGACTCATGTTACAATCAATTTCATTCACTACCTTACTGAAGTGGTGATGATGTTAGTCTCAAATACTGCATTCTCACAGATAATAGATTCATATCTTGTGAAGAAAGGCACAGCAAATATTACAATATCACAAGAAAGAGAAGTCCTTTAAAGAGAGTGTTTCAAACAAGACACAATATCATACTTTTTTTGTGCTGCATCTTAAAGTATTCTTTCGAACATTAATGTCTTCATACAAAAAGTGAAGAAATATACCTCTTGGTGCTCTAAAAACCCTGTAATGATTGACATGATCGAGCTTCAACCCTTTCAATACCATGGGCAACATCATCACGTAAAATAACCATGGGATTTTAAGATGCCAGTAGTATAAGGGTTAAAGGGAAAATCAACTCTATTTTTAAAATGACTTTATAAAGAGAGTAAAATCATACAGTCAGAATGGTGGATGTCTCATTAACCCATTGAAGACTAGTGGTGAGAATACTCAGGCAGGTGTCTATGGGAAATGTGTGTTATAGTAAAATCAGCTGGTCTTCAATGGGTTAAGTTGGATATAATGTTAGAAAGTTTTGACTTTCAGACTGGCTTTCATGAAAGAGTGATAGAAGTAACACTCACATATGAAAATCATCCAAGTTGATGACATTGATCTGTAACACTTCCATTGATTTGTACAATAAAAAAATGATTTAGAAACTGTAATAACTTCTCTCCGGGAAGAAGCCTTTATTGCTAAATTATCATTACTGTAGAATATAGTTTCTTCAGATATGTAAACATATAGTTTCTTCTGTTAGATTCTGCACAGATAAGGGAAATATGATTAAGTTTTTCATGCAAACAAATGGAAGACAAATAACAGGACATTAACCATCTCATTTGCATATGTTATGTAATTGTGACAGACATTACTGTTTTGTACACACATGACAAACTTTCTAATTTATTTATTTTTTCATTTCATGTCTAATTTTATGTATTGACACTATTCTGTATGCCTGATTCTGATATATCCACATCAATCAACTTGAGTGGAATGTTCCTTTCAGATGAGAGAAACAAGGACAAACCTGAGCTGTGACGTGGAGAGGTTTTTGGTCTTGCCGTGGCTGAATTGAGAAGAAGGAGACCATCTTCAGAGGGCAGATTAGTCACCTGACTAATGTCCATGATCACATTGTCGAACTCCACACGGCTGAAGAAAACAAGAGAAATCAGGGGCAAAATTTAATTCCTATCGTTATTTCATAACTCTAAACCCACAGAAAGGCGCAGATTAGGATTCTCTATAATGAACCCAAACATGTAATTTGGAACAACCGACTCAAATTTTTTAACCCGTTGAGGACAGACTGATTTTGCTATGACACGCATATTCCATAGACGCTTGCTGGAGTATACTTGGGACTCGTTCTCAATGGTTAAAGTTTGTCTTACCTGGGAGAGTAATCTTTTTCTCTACCTGCTGTCAAAATTTGGCAGCTTAAAACAAAACTGAAATTAAGATTTCAATCATTTTTCTTTACCATATGTTTGGGGAGGGGCACTGCTTTACAGAGAAATTGGCCTGAGTGACCCTAATCTTTGAATCTTCTCTTCTCCCTTTTCTATGAAACTGCACTTCCTACTTCTTTCTTCTTTTCATCACTTTTTGAATACTTAAAGATGATCCACCTTTACAAGCTATATATCATTTTAAAGTATAGAGCTTGCTCTTTTAAACTATTTGGAAAAAGTGGAAATTCATTTCAGCCTACTTTTTCTGGGTTTTGAGCTGGGTGGTCATATTTGTCCTGTTGTATGCAATTTGCACTGATTTATTCAAACTTGAAAACTTTGCCATGAAAACTATTTAAAAGGAGAGCTTGGTTTCCTTCAATTTTACCTCACATGAGCCAAACATGACTAGGTACAGCTTTGTCTGGATAGAGAAATTCAAATAAAATTATAACAGCTAGAAGGCACCTGCTGCCCAATGTCTTGAATCTTTTTTTTTTTAACAGAAATGAAAATGACCGTAGATTCATACAAGACATCCATATATCTCACATATTCATACTACTTGAAATCAATTTGGAGAAGGTGGTCGTCAAGTGATGCTGAAATCAGTGAATTACCCATGCACTACCTACTGAAATACATGTGAAAAATATTGACATTTTGTGAGAATGAAGGCAACAGTGTTACAGAGGAAGCACAGGCAAGCAAGAAAGACAGAAAAAAAGTTTCTCGTGAATTATTCAAATTTCCACGACTGTTTGCCAAGTCCTTGACCAAGGTTCTTGACCAAGGTCCTTGACCTTATGGAGAGGACAAGAGCAGCCAGTCAGAGACACATTAGCTGAGGAGTGAGGTAGCATAGAATAGGAAGACACATGTTATTCTATAGACCATGAAACAGTGGAACATTCAGCAGGAAACATACATAACATACCTCTGTTTGTTTGTTTTTTCAGAAATGGGTGCAAGGGGGAGGGGGGAGAACATATTATCTGAAAATGATGGCCTGGTGTCAAACCATGTTGCCTTTGTATCCTGAAAGTCAATATCTGAACCTAGACACTGATTTTTCAGTTGTCAATGGAAAGGATCACAGTACTGTGAGATCAATTATTCAACCTTCTACCAATGTTTATTAACTCATTATGTCCCAAGACACTTAGCTTAACTTGCCAAACTGCTCATTCTGTGCAGAAGAACCACATTATATTGTTTTAAAAGTTTTGGTACATCAACCCATTTAAGTCTAGTCCTGAGTATACTCATGCAAGTGTCCTCTTTAAATATGTATTATAGCGAAATCAGCTTGTCTGCAAGAGTTAAAGCAAAACCTAGTTTCCTCCATGTTTTGATATGATATAAAGAAAGAGAGATTTTGAGGAATATAGAATGTATCTCTCTCTCTATATATATATATATGAAATAATACTAATGATGATGATGATGATAATAAGGTTATGACAATAATGATAATAATAATAATAATAATAATAATAATAATAATAATAATAATAATAATAATAATAATAATAATAATAATAATAATAATAATAATAACAATAATAATAATAATAATAATAATAATAATAATAATAATAATAATAATAATAATAGATAATAATAATAATAATAATGATAATAATAGTGATAATAATAAGGTCTTATTTACCAGGGTAGCCTCATCACTGTTGCCACTGCTTTACCAGAGGGCCTGCCATTATTATCACCCTAGCATACACTTTTATTTTATACACTTGGGTCGAGAGGGACATAGCGGGTAAAAACATCTTGTCCAAGGGCCTAAGCACTTGGCAGGATTCAGACTCGGGTCCTCTGATCCTCTGACTTGATGTCCTCTGAGTCAGGATTCTTCTCCGCTATGCCACAGTGCCCCTAATATAAGTTTGGGCTCGAGTATATAGCTTTCTCTTTACAGCTAAATATGAAAAAAAAAATATATCAATCAGTATATGACAGTGAAAGATTCAAGGATGACTTTACCTGATCACCTGATTGATGAAGATGAAGGAGCTGTCGGTTGAGTTCTTGGCATAGCAGAGTGTAGCTGTCGTCTGCAGCCAGATGTAACCTCCTGCTTTCAGCATCCAGCGGAAGTACCTGGTGATCGTCTGTCCTTTGCTCAACACTGAGGGAGAGAATAATAGGCATGGGGGTAGGATGGTATTCAAAATGGCTTGAAGATTGAAGAACACTGGCGAGTGGAATTTGAATGACTAGAGCTCAAACTTGATATGACATCAGGTTGATTAGAAGGAAGAAAAGAAATGTTCATAGGTGTTTCTTTCCTTGTGAATACATCAACTATTATGTGACTGCCCAGCTCAAAACTCATAAAAAGTTGCATATTAGGATTCACTGTAATGCACCTAAGTATGTCATTTAGCTTGAATGACTCAAATTTTGTTAGTTTGTTGTAACTGGGAGAGTAATTTTTTTTCTACCTACTCTTAAAATTTGGTGTCCTAAAGCAAAACCAAAACTGAGATATCAGCAGGGGCCTTTTTTACACCATTTTTTTTTTGGACAGGTGCTGCTTTCACTATGGAAATAGAAAATGTCTTCATATATGCTTCTGCACTCTAATCTTAAAATCCTCTTTTCTCCCTTTCCTATTAAACTGCACCTCCTAAACTCTCACTTATTTCAATCACTTTTGGGATTAGTTTGGATGGTCCAATTTTAACATTTTATGCATTATTTCAAAGCTTAGAGCTTACTTTTTAAACAGTGTAGAAAAGTTGAAATTCATTTTGGCCTACTATTTGTGGGTTTTGGGCTGAGCAGTCACATATATTGATTTTAAACACTCACTCACTTGCACTGTAGAAGGTAACAATGGTGATGATAGTCATTAAGATGATCTTTCTCTCTTAAAAGAATTACAGAAAATGTGATTAAAACTGCCAGAATGTTACAGCAGCCATGAACTGCGGAAATGAACCAGACATTTCTCCTCAAAAAAAAAAATCCTCATCATCGACTAATGAACCAAAGTACTGCTCATTATTTTTGAATGAAATGAAACATACCAGTCTAATTGAGGCAATTAATGCTCCAGACACTGATGATTTACATGTTTTGTCATGCTGGTACTCTATCCTTAGATTCTTAGAAAGAAAATGACCGAGATATTATGAAAAGGAATTCCTATCAAATAATACACAGGAAATAAACTCTACTGGAATAAAGTGCTGTTACTATGTCAAGGCAAACATTAACATCAAAAAATGCAAAACAAGGCGACCTAGCAGGATATTTGTTATTTCTTCTCTCATCAAAATGTTTACATCATGTAACTTCCTCCTGTTCGAATGCAAAAGTACACAAACTTCTTTGATATGTGAATTTTTTGGTTCTTACAAAGCATGTTACTGAGGACGTTTGAATTGAACAAGTGCAAACTTTTCATCTCCAAAACACTTTACTCCATCTGACCTTCCAATAAGCTATTCTTTTATTCTGAACTGTGTTTATCTGAGACTGCTGCGCTTCTCACTGTTTCTGAATAATTTTGAAACAAAATGGGATGATAAATCACTGTTAAACTCAAAATCTAGAGATTTTAGAAATACCAAATGAAGAAATGTCTGACACATTTATCAGGTTTTGTATGAAGATGAGTCACTTGTATTTACTTGATAAGAAAGTAAAGGTACTGCTCTTGGTATGGCCCTGTATTCAGTGTGTTAGATTTGTCATATCATGCAAACAACGCAAGACATGCTTGCAATTTGAAGCTGCTTTTATGACAGAAATTAATGCTAAACATTGATAACAGTAAAACATTTTCTTCTTACAGCAGTGTGCATTACTAAAAATGGAATGGAGTCACTATGCAATTAATAACAACAAATTCTGAAGGAAGAAAATGATATCAATTTTTGTACTTGAAAGCTTAAGTGATCGCTAATTGTGAGGATATTTCCACACTTTGAAGAAGAATGCATACCCTTGAAGGCTTTTGTGCAATGAGCTGATCTATTCTTGATTGGCATAAGATATTATCTGATATTCCTCAAAAGAGTTCATCTTTGCTTTCATGTAAAGCACACTACAGATGTCTCAGTTACAATGTTCCCTGTCCACACAAAGGTTCAGATTTCAGTGATTTTTTTTTTCACCCACATTTGCACCATGACCTTGTGAAGCACACCGAACAATACATATTCTATGTCTACTGTTGCATCATTCATGGTAATCTATATCGAAGTTGTGCAGTTTGTAGCTTCCGTTTCCCCTACCATGTCATTTAGAGTCGCCATGGAGTCATTTTGTGACCCTACATCAATGTAGCGGTTCCTGTGACTCAGATGAGTGTGACAAAGCAGCGGCACTCATTGCCCCTCAGGAGCTGAATTCCTCTTTCCTCACCCCAGGATTCAGCCGCATTAATGTTGCCATTAGGTCCAATCATAACAAAATTTGCCAGAAGTGTGCATCATTCTGACTTTCCTGCTTAAAAGTAGCCCCAATCAACTCTAGCCCACTTATCTTCAAGCCCATGCTCCTTGTTTTGCACAATTTTAGAGTCATTGTGATTTAGACAAGCCCTGACTTTTATAATGGTATCACTGCCACCATGCATCCAAGCAGAAGCTTGTAGAGAACCTCATTGTTAAAGTGTGATGTCACTTGGGGAATCCCCAGGGAGCGATACTTTTTGAGAGATGGCATTCACAGGAACTGTCCTTCACTTTGGGTGTGACAGGGACAGGATTGGGGAATGAGGAGTGGTTGAAGTTTCAGAACCAGAAGGGTATTGATGCAAAACTGTGATTTCCTGCAAATTGTGTCTGATGTCTGACTGGCTTATACACATGGTATGCATTAGCGCCCTTTTGGCATGACAAGATTTTGATGTTTTTGACTGTTGTGCACCAAGCGATGGAAGATTTTGTCTTTACATCCTTCAGCTTAATACCATGCCCTTGAGGTCATCAACTGAAACTTAAGGAAATACCCATTTGTTATTTCCGTGCTGCCAAACTCTCAAGTTCTCGGCCCCAAAGGGGACCACTAAGGGCCAATAAGTGACAGTCATGACCATCTCCTGTTTATGAAGACACATAATTTACAAACTTGACTCTATCCTATTAGCACTGGGAAAAGAGGGAACCTGATAACGATGACAAATTATTTTGCCAACATTGGCCCTCACAGAAACATGATGGATTCATAACAACACCATCAATGAGTAAAAGTTTAAAACACATCTAGGATTTTCTCGTTACACAAAAATGAGATCTGATAGTTGGAAATTATATAAGAAGAAATCTGAAATCAATTAACTTATAATTGCATACTCCTTTTTGTTAGTCAAAAGGGACAGGGCGCATGAAGGGGAGTGTTGAGGTTCCTTTGTAAACACTCATAGATTCATTCTCATTCCCAGTAATGGTTAAAGTAAAGTTATGTTAATTCCTATTTGCATTTATCATAATATAGTATGGAAATATGAAAACATGATTATCTGCAAATATACTGTAAAATCAAAAGTTTGTGTGAATTTTGCGAGAGCCAATGTTCATGCAATCAAAATGCATGCAAAAGTTCTTGTCTATGCTATATGCACTGAATGTCAGTGGCAATTCAGTGGCAATCAAAAAAGGCTATACCTTTTTGCTTTACAGTATTATATCTAAACATCTTTATAATATTATGTATGTATATATGTATATATATATATATATATAGCAATAATAAAGTCACAACAGAAGAATGCAGGGAATGCATTAATAGCCAATCTTGATTTAATGAATAATCCGAATTTTCGAGGATCCTTCCTCTTCTTCAGGGATGACAGTGCGAATATTCACAATGATTATTAAGCGTGAGGTGTTACTACCCTGCTAGCGCGCGCAATATGTGTAACCAAAACAAAAAAATAATAGATAATAACAACAAACGCATGTTGTGCGCTTATGAGTGTCATACTCTACGTCATAATAGATAAAACGTCACACTAGGATTGCGCGCGCTGCACAAAAAGATCATGAGACAATAATAGCAATAATAGAAACGTCATAAAGGCAATGAAGTTAACATGATACAATAAAGGTGCCAATGGATTTTCACAGTGATATGTCAATATCCCACCAGCGCGCGTAGTCTCAGTGTAACCAAAACAAAGGATAACAAATAATAACAATAAACGCATGCTGAGTTGGGCGAATATATGAGTGCCATACTGTGCGTTATAACAGAGAAGACGTCACAATGAGATGGCACGCGCTGCGCAAAGGAGACAATAATTATGAACGATAATAGAAACGTCATAATGGCAATGAAGTGATACAATCTGTCACGTGCTTGTACGCATTATATAGAGGAGGAGAGACGAGAGAGCAAAAAGTAGGAAAGGAGGGAATAAGGAGAGAAGAAAGAAGGACACAAGAAAAAATGAGGAAAGTGTCATAATATACATGAGGTACACTTACTCGTGACACATCAATACTGCGCAAGTTGTCCAGTACCAGAAAAATAAATTGAAGACCTCTACAAGGGTGAAATTATCAATAGCAGAGTAGCAACTAAAATAGTTATCTGAAGAAAGTGTATGGGCTGAGCCAGGAAAGATCTTTGTTCATGCCTGTTTCAAAACTGCGGCCCCGAACAATGGATCGCAGTTCTGCCCACTTCCTGTCTTCAGCCGATTTGTAACCCCCGCCAAAGATGCAGACTTTCAAGTCTTTCATCGAATGACGGGGGTCACTGAAGTGGTTCACCACTGGAGTATCTTTACGCTTCAGGATTGAGCTTTTGTGATTATTAAACCTCATGCGGAACTTCGTGCTTGTCTCACCTATATATGACACCCCTGGGCATTTAGTGCACATGATGCAGTAAAGCACATTGCTAGAGTCGCATGTGTGGTCCGGTGGTTTGATTCTGAGTGACGGAGAGATTTGCACCACGGTTTCTGTCACCAGATGGTTACAAATTTGACATCGTGGTTTGTCGCACCTCTTGTTACCTTTTGGGGTTGCAGGTTTTGGTAACTCACTCCGCACCAGAAGTGATCTCAAGTTGGGCGGTTGTCTTTGGGAGTGTAGAGGTGGTTCCCCCAATATTGTAGAAAGTCTGTGATCAAGTTGAATATTCGCCCACTCTTTCTTGGTCGTGGAGACAAACTTTTTGACTTGTGGGTGGAATGTAGTAACGAGAGGAATGCGATCGTTCCTCTCATCTTTAGGTTTAGAGTCTAACAGGTCTTCTCTCCGTTTGTCACTGACCCTTTTGAGTGCATTGTTCACGAGGCGAACTGGATAACCCCTTCTGACAAAATGTTCTCCCAGACGTACAGCATCTTCTTCAAACACCTTGGGGTCAGAGGTGATCTGCTTATATCTGACTAGTTGGCTGTATACAATTGATTGCTTTGTGTGCAAGGGGTGGAACGAATTGTAATCTAAGTAGGTGAAGGAATCCGTGGGTTTAACATACACACTGGTGGAAAGCAAGTTACCATTCTTAGACACATGTACACAAATTTAATTCGGATTATTCATTAAATCAAGATTGGCTATTAATGCATTCCCTGCATTCCTCTGTTGTGACTTTATTATTGCTATTTCTAGTACTGCCAATACGCGGAACAACTACAATATATATATATATATATATATATATATATATATATATATATATATATATATACATACATATATATATATAGGTGTCCTACATTAAAGACATAATTTACCATTTGCAGATAAAACAAAAACCCAGCTTTAGAGCTTCAAAATACCTAGTTCTAAAAAGTGAGTTAGGGATAGAAACCAATGTAAAAATGATAACCTGAAGAAAAAAAACCCCAGAAAATGTGAACAATAGTGATAATAATGTTTCTAGAATAAATCCATCTACAGTTATGGTTTATTGAAAAAAAAATAGTGATATCTCCTCATATTTTAGTCTTTATTGCAAAATCTTTACAGGGTAGGATGTTTCGTGATACAACTGACCTACACATATGCATCAAATGTGGTATCTCAAACATTTTTTAAATCACTGCTCCCAAAGGTAAACTGTACCTTTAAAATACGTAGATTGCAAACATATAATATTCAAATGTTTCACATAATCTTCTCTGTTAGCTGACATGAGTGACTCTGCAAACTATTAATTGGCAGGACATAGACATGTTTAGTATAAGTGATAAGCAACACATATATATTAACAATTATTTTTTTAATACATCATCTTTTGATGCTGTTTGTGTACCTGGCATAAGAATCCAAAGAGGACACTCTGGCACACAGGGTATGACACAATACTTGAAATTACATTTGCATCACCCGAACAGGTATATGATATCAAACAAACACTTACGGGTGCCTTGATATGTTAATTACTGCTATTTCATGACAAATACTCCAAAATCTCTTCCTGAGAAATAATAATAATTGCATCATCACATTTGTCCTAAGCTTAACCTCTCCTATTTCTTAAAGTAGATTTAATCTCAGTTTTATCCTCTATCCCCAGGTCTTTTGGTTTTTCTCATGTCTGGTTGCAATCATTATATGACTTTACCACTTAAGATTTATTTCAAAAGACAGACTCATAAAAATGATAAACTTGGCCCTTTATGACAGCAATATTTTTTAACTTATATATACTTCTACAAAGGTCGCACAGCATGCAGTACACCTTCTGGGTAGGCTACACCTGCATAATACTTTCAAGCAGCCATTAAATCAAATTTCACTCTCCAGTCTGAAATCAATCGATTTGTAGCTCTTCTATATCCATCAGTTAATCCCATCACCTACCCATGTTTGACATAACATTTGTTGATATTTGGGTTCATCTTAATCTTAAAACACTTCAGCTTTTAAAGACAATAATGTCTAAGTTTCAATTTCTCACAAGAATGCATGTTGGACAGTTAAGGCAGTTTAAAACATCTTTCCTTTTTCTGTCCCCTTGTTCAAATGCTTTTCAAGGCCTATGATAAATCACTTAATAAGACAGTCCAGAATACCCTGATGGTTACTATTTGCTGATATCAAACAAATTAATCAAAGCAGTACATGTCTACTTTTATCTGCTATAACTATAATCACAGGAAAGTTTGTTCCAAGCTTCTTGTGCTACTTTACTCAGCATAAATCAATCATCAACTGAATTGCAAAACACACACATATACACAGACAGAACAAAACAGCAGTACATTCCTAATTAAACATCTGGGTCATAGGCAGAAATAAACTGCAAATGTAATAATCCATCCATTTTTCATCTTAATGATTAAGTGAATTGTTCGTGAAATAATTTTTTCTTCGAAAATGTTATTATACCCAAATCTTTATATTACTGCTGTATTCTCATTTGTATATTTTTTTAAGAGTTGCAAAATAAGTTGAACTGAATTGAACTGAATTGAATTGAATTGAATTGAATTGAATTGAATTGAATTGAATTGAATTGAATTGAATTGAATTGAATTGAATTGAATTGAATTGAATTGAATTGAATTGAACTGAATTGAATTGAATTGCAGTGATTTGAATTGAATTGAACTTAGATCCCTCTGTTGAAATGTGTTCAAATTCCTTGGACTACATATACGTCTGTAAATTCAGTTTGCACCAGAATAAGAGGGAGGTCAAATCTATGACTGAAACATTGTATTTTTTTTTAAAGAAAAGTTTCAAAAGAAAGTTTGTCTTCCTTACAATATCTGTTTATTCTCAGAGGAATGTAATGATGTCATCCAGTGATCATGGCATGATGATAAAAAGCCCTTTTGTCAAAACTACTCCAGTTACACCCTGTCTACAGCAACCACCTGCCCATAGCAACCACATGGTAATCTTCCAAAAACACGTACGTAGAAACCAGTGTATGGCCACCACCTGCTTTACGCAACCAGCAACAATAGATTTGGTTTCCGCTAGACAGCTTTACACAACGACCCCTAGCAGTGCGAGGGTAGCAATGCGACCAGCTAACTTCAGTTGAAAGCTTGTTGACCTTTGAATCAACTCAAATGCAGCTCTGAAACTTATTCATGGCTCAGGAAATTAGTGATCATTTCAAGAGAGAGGGCAATAAGTGAATATGAATAGATAAATAAATGCCTGTGTGTACATGCTAATACACATGTACACACAGACATATTCAGTGTGTATAATATAGTTGAATATACAGTATACATAGTCAAACCTGCCTTAGCGGCCATCTGTTTTATACAGCCACTAAAAAATGTCCCCCACAAGAAAAGTCACATTCAAGACCATGTCAGAGGGCTTTTATCATCCCCATTCCCCCTCTCTCTTTCTCTCTCTCTCTTTCTAACCCTCATTCAACAAGCATCACGTTGGACCCCCTTGTTTTTCTTCATTGTATAAATGTTATTCATTATTGGTTGCCAAACAGTCAAGCTTTGTTCTTATTCTTGGGAATTTTTCTATATGTAAAGATTAATGCATGTGCTTATATTACAATTGAATATGTATGACTATAATTGTTGAAAATAGTCATATTACTGTTATTTTGTACAATATTAATGAAATTGCAGAGAATTGAAGAACTTGCAAAAGAAAATGGCATGCAGAGAATAAATCAAATCAAATCAAATCAAATCTATCACAACCACCTGTCTATAACAGTTTTCTGTCTCCCTTGGGTGGCCACTATAGACAGGTTTAACAGTAGCACTGTCTTGGCGTATGTGTAATCATTATGGAAAACTGGAAATATCACGACTGCTACCCCTATTGAACCTGTCTACAACAACCACCTGCCTACTAAAGCCACATCCATCTTGTGTTTTCATTGAGCAATCATTATCAAACTATAGACAGGTTTTTACTGCATTTGATATGCACTTAATGTCTTGCTATGTTAGACTTGCCACAGTGAATTAAAGCAAACTTTTCCTTAAGGTATTCCCAGATGCTATGCAAATAAGAGTTGGTTTTGTTTAATTTTTCTTGTTCCTTTCTTTTATCCAAGAACAGAACTGAAGATTATGTGTATATTTGAAGCTGATTATTTGTATTCTAAGCTGATTTATATGTTTGTTTGTTTTGATAATTGTAAAGTGCTTTGAAACATACACGCATTGTAGTAAGTGCTATATAAATATCATATATCATTATTCTTATTATTCAGGAATAACTGTTCCAATGAGTGACTTACGGTCCTGGTGACTATTCCTAATGTGGCAGATGTCCTGAGCATGGAGGAAACCGTAGAAACTCTTCCCGATGACAGAGTCTGCTGAATGGTCCAGGAACTCACTGATCCTATACGGATGGAAACAATGTCATGAAGAATAAAGTCACAGATCAAACAGATCTTTGTCCTCTCAAACTGCTAAAGATATCACATTCAGTTCACACATCTCATCACAATGCATACACAGGGTTCAAGAAATGACTATTTGTTTCATATGGGCTTGAATTTCAAACACAATATTTTTCTTCTGTCTATAATATCATATCAAAGCTAACTATTGCATAGCTCCAGCAGTTACAGAGTAATTATTTTGAGCAATTTCCTTATTTCTCTGAAAAGCCTGAAATGAGGCACATTCTTTAACAAGCTGATTACATTGTTTCCAAGATACACTGAAACTAACACCACACAGCACCCACAATGAAACATCAATGTATTTCCTTTTACATGAAAATAAACATGAGTTCATTCAATGTTACATGTATGTGACAACAGTTTTTATGGCAGAGTTCAACTTCTATCATCAATTCTATATTTGTCAAGCCACCTGTCTTAATATATTGTAGAACCTGGTATATTTATGAGAGGAGATATGTATGACCGGTAGAGATAAGGGTATAAATAAATGATGGTACAGGTAGTTTTATCTCCTAGCACAATATGTTGCATATGAAATGTCATTGGTATGATATCATATTAGTTCAGTTCAGTTCAGTTCAGTTTTTATTTCTGCATTTCAAAATCAATACAAATCCACAAATCAACAAAATACTTACATAGTCATTTACACAGCTAATATTCGTAACGTTTGGATCTTACATACATTTTTTTTTTTTTTTTCAAGAACGAATATCATATATGAAAGGAAGCAATAGGAAATGATAAAAATGAAATGCAGGGGACCATCATCATAAGCTAAGCTTGACGAGGAAGATGGCCCCAGGTAAAGAGATACATAAAGAAAATCTTGCCACTCACTGAGTGGGGGGGTAATTGTGCAAAGGGCACAACGAAGAGATACATAAAGAAAATCTTGCCACTCACTGAGTGGGAAGTAAATTGTGCGAAGGGCGTGCGGTGCAGTGCGGTGTGCATTGTGTTGGGATGAATCTTGGTTTGTACGTTGAGTGTTATTTTGTGTATCAGTGTGATGAGGTGAATATTACTTCAGTTATGGCCGTGAACTCATTGTTTAGGGTGTTTGTTGACCAGGTGGTATGAATATTTTTATGTGTCAGAAGTATACTGGATTATGAGGGTGTTTTTTAGTTCTCGTTTAAAAATGTTCAACGACGTACGTTGTTTTAAATTAGGGGGTAAAGAATTCCAAATATCTGGTCCATTGTGCTTTAAAGATTTTTGAGCTAAAATGATTCTGGGGTTTTCGAGATGGTAATCGGACGACTGACGTGTTGGATATGAATGAACGGTGAAATTTGGAGTAAAGAAGCCATCAAAAATTTTTGGAAGACAATTAAATGTATATTTATACATAAAAACAGCAGTTTGAAAGGTGTGAAGATCCTCAATTTTCAATGTTTTTAGTTGATGAAATAGGGGATTGGATGGGGATAAGTAACGGGAATTGGTAATCAAACGTACAGCACGTTTTTGGAGAGTAAGAATTGGATTAATTTTAGTTGAGCCACAGTTTCCCCAAACGATATTGCAGTATGTGATATGTGGTAAGATTAATGCATTGTATAGAATAGTCAGGGAATTTTGAGAAATGAAGTTTTTCAGTCGATATAAAATTCCTACAGTTCTTGAGACGGACGTGTGGATATTATGAATGTGATCGTTCCAAGTTAAACTCGAGTCAATTGTGATTCCTAAAAATTTAGTAGATCTTACTTCAGTTAAAGATAATCCATCAATATTGATATTATAACTGCTGTTAATGTTCTGTGAAGCAGTAGGTTTAAAACGTATAAAATTTGTTTTAGAGACATTAAGGGATAATTTATTACATATAAACCATCGGGAGACTTTGTCTATTTCCGTGTTCAGAGTATTAAACAGTGTTTCGAGGTTCTCATGGGAGTAAAAAATATTAGTATCATCCGCAAAAAGTATAAATTTAAGAGTTTTTGATGTATTTGCTGGACATATGACACTTTTATAAATTTCATTCATGCAGTAATTACTGTTTTCATTGATGGAATTCTTTTTGAATATCTATGAATCATAGACAGACAGACAGCTAGACAGACAGACAGACAGACACAGACACAAACACACACACACAAACACACACACACACAATCAAGAGGCAGGTGTCTTACTTGGCTTCACAGAAGGTGATTGTCAAGTCCAGATCCACCTTGCACATAAACATGGTGGGGTCCAGCCGCACCTCACTGATGGTGGGCGGGGGCAGTGAGTAACCCATGGCAACAAAGCCCATGACGGTTGGTGTGTGGTGGTTGTACTGTGAAACAACCAGCTCCGGCCTCATCGTTCCAGTAACCTGAATCACCTGGAACGAAAAAACAAACAAACACACAAACAAAAACAAAAACAGTAAAGGAACACAGTTACATCTTTAGGGGAGAGTGTGGTATGCAAAAAGTTCAGTTTATTTATACATGTAGTTGATAATCTAAGTGAAAAAAATGGTATACCCATGCTATCATCGAATAGAGTTTCAATCTTGTATTTTTTTTTTTGGCACATGACTTATCCTATTACCCATATTACATACAGACATAATTGCTAAGAAATATGCAAAATAAGGCAATTTGCTTGTCATATAGATCGTGAACCATTTTTTAAAAAGTCAAGAGTTTAAGAAGGATTTAAAGCATGTGACTATTGCAGCATTCTTTTTTAAAGCAATCTCTGATCATGTTTGAATGCTATGTCTCCAGCACACTTGACTTCTTATTTCATAGTTTATTTTCTAATACCTCCATTTCCAGTGGCCAGGTCCTGACCATTACTTGATATGTTGTCGGATATTTAGTACTGAAAAAATGCCACCTGAAAACTCAAAGTCTGAATAATAGAAATATACTAGAATTAGAAATTCACGTTTTGCAACTTTATCATTCCTTGATAATGTGACAAGTCTCATATTTTATCACGTTTAAAAAAAAGAAAGAAATCTTCAAATCTTCTTGCCAAGCAAATATATGAGTCATGCTGAGTAATACCAAAATACTACTAAGTTTGAAGGTACACACTTAGGCCTGAATTCACGAAGGTGGTACAATTGAAACCATGGTTTAAACCATGGTTTATGCAAATTTCTTCTGCGTAAATATGATTGACAAATTGCGTATGCCAACAGATGTCTAGAAGCAAACACACATTGATATACACATGTCAAAGGTAAGCCCATTTCACGCTTATTTTAGACCATGGTCTACATTTGGACCATTGTCTAAGTTTATAACACCTTCATGAATTAGGGCCTTAATGTCCCATCAATGGATGAGCTCAAACAAGGGAGGTTTTTCTCTGTCTACTGTTAGAAATACACTTGTTATGTTGTGGACCTGAGGCATTAGAGCTCTAGATATTTGCCAAGTAAATGCTATGAAAGATGATGCTACTTCAGTGAAAAAATAATGTTCTGGGGCCCGTTGCATAAAAGTTACTATTATGGTAACTTTGCCATCTAATGGTAACTTCCATGGAATTCTTGATTTTGATTGGCTGTTGAGTATTGTTGCCATGGTAGTTTATACCATTGGATGGCAAAGTTACCATAATAGTAACTTTTATGCAACAGGCCCCAGCTGCACATGCACAAGACAGCTGTTCATATTGTACAACCCGGCTGCATCTTCTCAGCGTTCGTGTTGCAAATCTAAAGCTTGCTATTTATAAAAAAGGGGGGGGGGGAGGAAGAGGAGGCTCAACTTGATTTTATGCCAATGAAATTTCCGCCCACCATGTTATCTATTCCAAATGTTTTGGCTACTCTAAAAGATTCTTTTATCATCACTTTCAACTCTTCACCTCAAATAAAAGTCTTGAAAAATATAATTTGTGTTCTGATGGTTTCCTGTCAGGGGAAATCATAATGACTTTATCACATATCCTGAAAAGTGTACGGAAATAAAACTCACACAGCACTCGGGAAGGAGTCAGAACAAAAGCAATGGTGCAGTTTAGTTTGTATGGTAGTGAGCCAACTTTACTACAGAAATGCTCACTGTGATTATAATTGCTTCTAGGATTTTTATTCATTCTGAACAAAGGGAATGACTTGGCCATAAACCTTAACTAACCGTAGCTTACGCTAACCCTAGCTTTCAGCAAAGTCCTTACAGCTCAAAAGGTTGGACTTTCATGCTTACTGTTTGTAAGTTGGGTTAAACTATTCATCTCTACTGTGTTTGATATCAGTATTCCTTATGTGAGGAGAAGAAAAGCACCAATGTGAAGATGGTCATAATTGACACAGGATGTGCAAAGATGAGGGCAAGAAGGATTTAACTTACAGTCTGCAAGAATTCCCAGCTTATTGAAGGAAGCAGACTTAACCAGAAGAAGAAGAAGAAGAACTTTGAACATGACTGTATTGCCTATGTAACCTTCAGGCTCTAAAATAGTTCTATACAGATTGTGCACTTTCTTTGTCCTTACACTTCACCTTTTCAATACTTGTGAAAAAAAAAAAACAACAAATAGAAATGTGAATGACCTCATAAGTAGTGCTGGTATGCAGTCTTGCCTAGTCTTGTTAGTTCAGTAATTAGATATCATCGGGTGAGAATGAAAAGGACAACTTAACCCACTTCTCATTCTCAACCGACGATATTATTGTTTATGAGGAGACTGAAAACTACAAGCTCTGCTCTTTAGCAGTCTTGTTCATTTCTAATCAATGTTGACTTTTTTTTAATGTAGTCATGTAAGAGCAACAAGGGCTTAGATCGCATGTCTGTATATCCTTTAGAGAGATGAGACCTTCTGGTTGTAACATAACTCTTATGGGTGACTCTACCTTGTAACCTGAAGACTTAAAATGGACACCTCTCTTGGTCAGAGTGGACTTCATGCGGATCAGAAAGGACCTCTCCATCTTTCCAGACGTTGTCGTCATGTTGAGGGCAACGTCTAAATGAGTGTGATAGACAAAACAAAAGAAAGAAATTAGAGATCATGTCTTCTAAATGATTACATCAATAAATGATACTAGAAACATTTCATGATGTTTGTATGGTTCACACCCAAGTGAGAAAATCCACTTACCATTTATATAAGCTCTAGTGTTGTATATAATCACACCTGTCATCAATACAAAAAAAAAAAAAAAAATATATCAACATGATTCAATACAGAAATGTTGGCTAACAAGTGTTTAAGGTTTATGGCAGACACTGACATATCTGTGATACAATACTGCAGCAAAGTAGATTAACAAGTTGAGTTCTGCATTATATAGATTCTTAACTGTCATATTTTTGGTTTGATGAATGAAAATGAACAATAAATTTCCATGAATTCATCATGCTGTGATGAAGAAGTCTGTTTTAATCTCAATAAAGGGTGTAATCTCGGGTGCTGTTCGTTATTCCGAAGGTTCATTATTCCGAAGGTTCGTTAATTCGAAACACACAAATTCCCTATACCTAGAGGTTCGTTAATCCGAACATTTGTGGTGTTATTCCGAAGGTTCGTTATTCCAAAGATTCGTTAATCTGAAAATGAAATTCGGAATAACGAACCTTCGGAATAACAAATCTTCGGACTAAAGAGCCTTCGGAATAACGAACCTTCGGAATAACGAGCTGTAACCATAATCTCATATCACATAGATGACTGTAGGAAAATTGTGTTTTAACAATATCAAATTGTCCTCATCCGGTTGATGATAATCATATTCACATATTGTCCATGCATCATATTATGTCAATGCTCAATAAGATTTTGATAGGTATTGTTGCCATGATTTTACTGAATTCAAGCCAACACCTTTCTGAGTTAAGATTCATCAACACATAAGGCAATCATAGGGATGATTACAACAAACAATAATGATAAAACTATTGTAATGTTTTTATACAAAATAACATATAATCATTACGAAAGTGAAGTCAAATAAAAATAAAATTGTATTTCTGGTCCATCACATTGGCATCAAAGAAATGTCAAGTATGTCAAGAAAAGATGGACATATTTCAAATGTGTATATAACAGTTCTCTTTATGACTCTTTAAACTTCAAGTAACTAGTTAGAACAGTTATTCTCCCATGAAGAGGATATATGACTATCAGACTGACACACTGTGATGAAGAAGACAGTCTGTCTTGGAGACTACCAACTGTGCTCTGTAGATGAACCAAACTCCCTTGTCATGGAGTACAGCTCTTGTTTGTCTATCATTTCAGCAAATGATCAATTCTCTCTTTAAATAGAGAGTCAGCAGTATTTTTCATCACTTTCCAGGTGAATTCATTGGCCTGAATATCACATCCTAACCACAGTTATTTTAGGCAAGCAGCCGTGCGCCTTCTCCAACACATTCTTTCCCTCCTACCATTCTTAAACAAACTCCCCGATTCCCACCCATCATCACAGGAATTTTCCATCCCACCTAATCCAATTAATGGCTACATTAAGGTGTTGCCCAGCTGTAGGAGGTTATACCATTAGACATCATTTATACATGAAGAAGACATTTCATTTTTCTTCATTGGCATAACATATCTGTGTCATGACCCTACAAAAGTGCGTTGCTATCATCAACTACTGTATATATGCCGAATATTTTGCGAGGTTTTTATTTTCACGAATTTCGCGAGTCAGCTGCTATTAAAATTAAAAACACGAAAAAATATTGACTGTAATGCCGATATGAATGTGACGTACCCGTATACATTTCTCCATTCAGTACAGGACTCCACGATCGCGAATTTAACCACTCGCGAAAAATATATGGCATATACAGTATCACTATGCTACTCCGATAGTAAACTCAATCTAGCCCTTCATTCTCTCTCTCTCTCTCTTTTCATAATAATAATAATAATAATAATAATAACAATAATAATAACAATAATAATTATAATAATAATAAAAATAATAATAAGTATCTTATCTACTATCTTACCATTATTCTTAGCATATAATACATATAAATACACACTGTGTGTATATACATATAATATTTGACATGGAAGGTATATAATCATGATCACATAGCTGTACAATGGTGCATCACATTATTGAAACTATCAAGATTACATGATATCATATTTCAAAAAGTCATTAATATGTCTTCTTTACTAGCATAAAAGAATGGAACAAAGATGCAAGGTCACAGTACAGCTGCATGTAATGACTATGTTGATTTAAAATGTTTTAACTACACTGCCCAAAAGTCACCTGAATATCAGTAACCTTAACCCGTTGAGGACGGGTCCAGAGTACACTCGGCAGGTGTCTACGGGAAATGCGTGTTATAGCAAAATCAATCCATCCTCAATGGGTTAACTAACTAATGGTGATAAGAATGCCCCCATGACCTGAAATCAACAGGGGTAAGCTTTATATTCACCATGAAACAAACATCCATAGCCTTAATCGTGGGAGCATCATGCACAGTGGATAAGACTTTCAACATTAAAACATTCAGCGTGTGAGTCGATGGGGCTAACATCCTTGTACAGGATGTTTTTTTTTTTTTTAATCCACAATGCACTTCTCACCCCAGGTGTAAAGATGGGTACCAGCCAATCCTGGGGCAGAAATATTGGCATGTCCTTCAGGGAGAGGAGTATTAACCCATTGAGGACAGGCTGATTTTGCTTCAACACACATTTCCCATACACACCTGTCCCAGTACACTAAGGACTCGTTTTCAACGGATTAACACTGAAGCAGCTACCCTGGGTGAACAAGACCATAATATCTTTTATTATTAAGAACTGTCTGAATGAAAAAAAAATCAAGAAGACATCTACAAGAAGTTTATAGAAAGTTTTTATCACTTTTTTAAAGTAAGATCATGACCCAGTGAGTGAGTTCAACTAGTTCTGAAGGTTGGGTTTCACTGTTCTAACCTAAATCAACTTTGGTGCTGGGGGCTGATCACATTAAGGTGAGGAAGAAATACCAGCACAAGTACCTTATGAATCATTGCGGGATAAATGCTCACATAATGTGATAATGTGTAGTTCGCTTCCATTGAACCAGTTTATTTATGGAAATGCCAATAAACTTTCACTTGCCATTCACTCTATCATTTTCATGCATTTGAAGTTCTCTCCTAATCTTTTAATACTCTGTTTGAAATTTCTACAGGTATCAAATGAAAGCCAAGCAGATAACACAAAACAATTGCTGACCTACCTTTAGATGCACTCTCAAGAATGGGAAGTTAATGACTCGCCATTAATAGAAGGGATAAACTTAAAAGAAAAAAAAATTAAAGGCTAAAATATGACAACCTCATATGTTAAGTAAGTCTTGGACTTTGAGTTTGAAATAAAATCTGAAATTGAAATAAAATGCAACAGTTTTGTCAGTCCACATACACATGTAGTGCACGAGAGGACCTTGGGAGAGCTACATACACTGATTACTACGGCCAGCGCATACGCCACACCACATGTGAACAATTTCAAATCCATGAACGGATAAGATGTTTGTGTGCGCATGCGCTGGCCGTCAATTCAGTGTAGCTCTCCCGAGGTCCTCTCGACCGAGTCACATTCAGTCATCAAATCGAACAGAAAGGGACTATTGGCAAAACCAAACGTTGCCCGAAGCCTGTTTTCAATACTTCAACTTAACTGGTAAGTCTTCAAATTGAAGAAATTTTTGGAGTTTAAGTTGATATTTACCCGCGATACTAAATCTGTCATGATCCTGTAAGCTACAATGCGATGCCCCATTTAGCTATGCGTATGGGGCTGCTGGTCGCAGTTAGCTACTTAGTATGCATATGGGGCTGCACCCTGCTGGTCGCAGTTATCATGCAATAATGGTTTCGTACAATACGTGTACTACCTCGACGCCGTACGGCGGCGGCTCTGGTACGAAACCATTATTGCATGATTACTAAGACATGAGAGCACTTTGGGGCGAGTAAGTCTCACAGTGTTAGTTATATGAAAGGTACTTTAACCTGAAACACAAACTAAGACAAGGAAATTCAGGGAAACTTTTGAGGTAATGCCAAAACTTTATATTATCTTTAACCCCAAAATTCAGATTTTGGCATAAATTCTAATATACTGCTTGTTCGAAGAATTTTTGGGGCAAACTTAACTCTCATTAAAGTGTTCTTAAAGGACAAGTTCACCTTCATAGACATGTGGATTGAGTGAATGCAGCAATATTAGTAGAACACATCAGTGAGAGTTTGAGGGAAATCGGACAATCCGTTCAAAAGTTATGAATTTTTGACGTTTCTGCTCAGTCACTGCTGGATGAGAAAACTACTACAGCTGATGATGTCACATGCGTACAATGATATAAAGGAAATATAAAGAAATTCAACATATTTTCACTTTTCTCGCATAATAAGAGAATGCTTGACTTCCCTCTTTCAGAAGGCAGGGGGAATAATATTACCCTTAACATACATCAGTGACAAGTCGAGGAAATGTGCACTTTTTTCAAAAAGTAACATTTTGTGAAATTCTCTTTCCATTTTCCTTATACTGTTGTACGCATGTGACATCATCACCTGTAATAGTCTTCTCATCCAGCAGTGACTGAGCAGACAATTCAAAAATTCATAACTTTTCAATGTATTGTCTGATTTTCCTCAAACTCTCACTGATGTGTTCTACTAATATTGCTGCATTCACTCAACCCACATGTATATGAAGGTGAACTTGTCCTTTAAAGATCATGATTGTCTTGGAAGGTAATGCATGATGGAAAGAGAAAATAACCTGATGTCCCTGAAATGTACCCTTTTACCTTGGAAATGCCCAAATGCTGTTTTTCTTTTGTGCTGATATAATTCTGCAGTCGCAAACACATACGAATAGTTATTGGACAATTCACACATATTACTGCTCCAATTATTTCCTCATTGCCAGGTTTACAGAATAAGGAAGAGCTTCTCTGTGAATTTCTTCCTTCACAAAAAACAAACAAGAGATGAAAAATGTCATGAATGACTTTAACATTGTGTCGCATTGTCTAAACAGTTGATATTTCTAGTTTGCAAGCTAAGACCATTTTCATATCTCATTAAGATAGTAGCAATGCTCTTTTTACTGGAAATCCTTTTAATATACAGGGGGTCTAGTCTTTTTTTGTTGTTGTGGATAATACATTTAATGAAATGTAAAGGATGCCACCATATTCAACTGAATGTCACTATCCAATTAAATATATTGAATATTTTTATTTCCTTTCTTATTTTAGGAAGAACTTTATTTCTGTGCTTTCAGTAAAGGATGCAGTAATTAATCTTTTACAACATTTACAGCATAAAGTTCATTAACTTCAGAAGGAAACCATGTAGTAAGGTACGGAAATGATGAATGATAACTCAAAACAAAAATTTATAAATCTTGAAATATAAGGTATCACAGAGTACAGTAAATAACAGTACAACAGTAATAATACCTGTAGAAAGTGGAGATGGCTGTCATATCAAGATGGCTGCCATATTGAATGATAATGTTTTATTGATATGTTTATACAGTCAAACCTGTCTTAGCGGCCACCTATCGCTGCCAACTTCAGTACACAGCCACTAAAACAATTTCCCCTGAGAGAAAAGCCATGTTGAAGTACCCTGTCTATAGTGGCCACCTGGCTCAAATGACCACTTATTCGTCTCCCTTGGGTGGTGCTATAGACAGGTTTGACTGCCTTTATACAGCACATATGTATATTATGTTCATATATCTGATATACCTCTGATGATAAAAAAGGGCAATATCATCAAGATGTCTGTGAACAAATCACTATGAAAGCAAAAATACTAAGCTGTAATATCTACCCAAACAGAATGACCTTTTAGTGTCTAAATAATAAAGAAATGAAGAAGGCAATAAATGAATGCTTTCACATCTATTTTGCTCTTAGTTGAAAACTCATAATGCCCATCTGGTAATTAAATGTGACTTTCTTTGTCATGGATATGTGGATGATAAACTTTGCAGGCAGCAACCTTCTTGCATGACCTGAATCCAGGTGACTTGTAATTCAATAATGATTTTCTCATGTCTCAAAACAAAGTCATTTCTCTTTCACTTTCTTTGGACAAAATAACAAGAGATTCAAGTATGATGAGTAATCCAGCATCTTGGCCAGAAATGTGACTTTAGCAAAGAAGGCAATAACAATGACTATGTTTTCTACATACATCAACATTAAACACTCTGTAGGAGTAAGCAAGATCAATCTAATCATGAGGAATATCTGTATCAAATTTTGATTGACAGTTTGTCTTCAAGTTCATCTTTTGGGGGTTAATAATTGTATCATGGTATCATCTGTTCATCTACAATATTGACAATATCTCTAGACTTAAGTATCATTTTGTAAACATGTTCTAATTCAAATGAACCCAGCATTGCTTCATGAGGCTCTTTTTAAGATTATTACTGAATGAAATGCTTCGAGTCAGAGCTATGTGAATAGGTTTCAATTAAGCACTTTGCAAAAAGACCACTTAAAAATGACCACTTACCACTGTATGGGTTCCAATGACATACTTCCAAAAGAAAAGGGGTACAAAAACAAATTACTTGTAAGGTGTAAACTAGCTGCTGCATACCGCATAGGCTTTTTTCATACCACACACCACTTACTCCAAATACATCACCAAGATATCTTTATATAACATCAATAAACCTATTTAATCTTTCACCCATTGATGGGTTTCCTCAACTCTGATACAAATAAATTCATTTTGTTGAGTAAGAACCATAAAGGAAAAAAAAAAGCCATCAAAAAGCTTGCTTCATACAATGTCATGATGCTGTTTATCTCAACCACACACCAAGACTGTCTCCCAGGCAGTACATCTGAGATGTGGTGGTTCCTATTGGTCACACTCTAATAACTCATCTCTACCAGGCCAGAGACAGACAAGACAGACAGGGAGAGGAGTGTAAGATAGAGATAGTGAGAGGAGGAAAGAGAGACAAACCCTGGTAATATATCCATAGCACCCTGCATGACTCCCCTGGTGGTCATTTGTGTTAGTCCCTCCCTCCCCCGTGTCATTATCCCATCCTACCAACCTCCCACTCTTAATCAACATGCAAACAAAAATCCACACCCCTAGAAATTAATCTATCACTTCACCTCCTCAACCTCATAGGGAGAGCTTTTTTTCTTCTTTAGCATCTCCCTCACACATTCTTTTATCTCCTTATTTTTCTCCCTCCTGTGGACACACTGTGTCTTTCCTGTTTTGTACAATCACACATAATTGGAATACTATTATCAGAGTGAGAATAATGGTATTTAGCATAGCTCTACAAGGTACAAGGATATCAGTGAGAGAAAAAATATGTGCAATTAAATGTAAGTCATCTGAAATGAGATTATGTTTGTTTTTGTTTTTGTTGACTTTTTTAGGGGGAGGTTTAGTACACTGTAAATTCTGGAAGGAAAGAAAGTTTTTTATATGGATTTAAGTGGCACTTTACTAAATTCACCTAGAAACAACACTAAAAAAGAAATGGTTACTGTAAAACACAATATTTTCGCGGCATGAATTTTTTGCGAATTCTAGCCGACAGCCTTCTTCGCGGCATGAAATTTTTGCGAGTTACCTCTAACATTCAATGTGTATAGTGTAGACAAGAACTTTCATGTTCATTTTAATTTCGCGAATCTTCTCTCTTGTGAAATCGGCGAAATCAAAATGCACGCGAACATTCCTCGTTTTACAGTATGTGAAATATGATAGCACTTTTGGCATTTACCACATTCATTCCATCAAAATGATACACTTTAAGTCCCAAGCTATTGACGTGCAATCATCCTTTTCATTAAGTACTATATAAGTTCACACAATACACTGTCACATGTTGATCTAGTTACATAAAAGTAGTTTTACAACTGAATGTAAATTTCTATTGCAAAGATGAAACTCTGTTCCTATGTTTCACATAAACTGCTCAATGTTTTACATGAACTGCCTATGTACTTTATACATAAACATTTTGTGAATGAGGTCAAATGTATATTAACAGGCTTGTTTTGTCTGAATTTCAAGCACATAAAAGAAATGTGAAATATATAAATAGATTCAGATTAAAGGAGGGTGATTCAACTGTATTACACTTCTGTGATATCATCTCACAACTACAACTTTGGGACCTCACATGCTTGCTGCAATTATTTTTAGAATTACCATTTTATGTCTAAAATGCTTTTGATGATTTATGTCAATACTGGCTGAACAGAGGCAAAAGCACTTTGACAGTGGAAAATCTGTTTTAGCTCACCAAAGCGAGTTCCTTTGATGTCAGTATGTAAAGGGTCTAGAAAGTTTATTTTCATTAACAGAATGCAAAATATAAACAACCCCCATCTCATGTTACATATAGTCCATGCTTCATTACCAAATCCATCACATTAGGATTGGGTTAATGTCAATGTACGACCAAAATATGACTCAAAAAGGGAAGATTTTATTATACTATTATGAAATACTAGAAGACGAAGAGCAGTCTTATGATAACACAATACAAATTCAAACTACAGAAACGGCAGATTCTGGGAGTCAACAGATTAAAGCAGGATCCACCCTTACCATATCAGCAGATTCTGCGAACACAGAAAGAGTGGAAGACACATTAGTGAAATTTGAGGAAAATTGGATGATACAAAGCAACCATAAAAAACTTTCACAGAGATTTGATTTTTTTTTTTTAAAGTACACATTCCTTTGACTTAATTTTGATGTACTGGAAAGGTTATGTTACACCTCTACCTTCTGAAAGAGATCAGTACACTTTCATTTCGCTGATAAAAGGGATATATGTGGAATTTTCTTCATATTTTGTTTATATTTGTCTACTACTTTGACATAAGCAAGCTATTTGTTTCTTTTTTCTTTTTCTTTTTCTTTTTCTTTTTCTTTTTCTTTTCTTTATACATGTGAATGAGAGTGTAGTTCTATTTATTGTTTAGGTACATGTGTGAGTGTATACAGGAATGTCGGGTAGTGGTACAGTAGTGTGTGCATGTGTGTGTATGTATATGTGTGTGTGTGTGTGTGTGTCTTTACATGATGTGAAAATGAAGAGTTTGTTTGCAAAAACCGATAAGTCCATTTTTGAAGATTTTGAAGTACGGTCTCTGTCATAAAGTACAAAATAATACCTTTTGAATGATATATTGGTCACCACATATAAAGGTATATTTTTGAAGTTATGGTCAAAAGAAGCAAAAATTTTCTTATTATTCTCTTTATTTTTCTTGACCTTTAATCGTAAATATCTCCATTTGACAAATATGGACTTATCGGTTTTTGCAAACAAACTCTTCAAATGTTCATAAAACAGGGACATCCACTATCTGTGTTACTCTGCATATGTAAATGTACAATTATGTACTGGTATTCAAAAAATAAAAAGGCAAAACTCAAATTCTACACACCAAGACTTGAGTAATGTGATTTTGACAACATCACAACAAAATTGGGAAATTGAAAACAGAAGATTAAGAATATCTGAGGAAGGCTTGTTTTGCTGAACAAAGTAGCTTGATGCAATGATGATCAAAACTCATGCATAATGTAGATGAAATTCCAATTTTCTCCATATAAAATCATATGCATTCCCCCTCCCCACACTGTAGTGGAAGAAGTCCATATGTCTCTTTGAATCCTACATGTGACAACGTAGATGGATGACTGGAGGGACAAATTTAACTCCAATGACTACATGTGTTGCAAAGTGATCATGAAATGACATCAAGTCTTCAATTCATCATTTTACAAGATTAGCATGACTGCCTTTGAGTATATGGATAGAAAAAAAAAAACCAAACAAACAAACAAACAAACACCTGATCTAGGCAAAGAAGAGTTTAGGCCAGGGCTGGGGTGGGCATATGTTTATGAATGGTAGTCAGTCCAGATGGAGAAGAATGAAATTAATGTATCCAGGTGTAAGTAGGCAGGTTGTCAAAGAATAATGAAATCCAACTCAAGAAATTGAGGAAAAGAAATCTGGTCATAGCAGTGACAGGTGTTATACATCATTCCTCTTCTATCTTTCTAACACTAGGTTCCATTATGATGATTGAATTTGGTTTGCACCTCATAACATGGTCCAGGACAATCATTTGACAGCCGTTCTCTGATGTCATTCATCCAGAAGTAACAAAGTAAATACAGAATCACACCTACCTTTTATGATTCAAGTAACCAAATCCACCCAATGTACGATTCATTGAGATTTTTTTTTTTTCACAGATATCTAAGATTATAAAAATCATATCTTCAGGTTGATTCAATCTCTAATTCCACCATATTCTCCACTTTTGGTAAGTGACAGGGAAAAATATGCATAATTTGATGATAGGAAATGACTTATCTATTGCTGCAAAGTAATGGTTGGCTGACCAAAGAAGAAAGAAAGAAAAGAAACAAGAAAATAGTCTGCCCTCTGTGCACACCAACCTCAAATTTGATGACACATACTTTGCCATACATACATAACTTCGGCATGACACATCTTTGGCATACTATTAACCCATTGAGGACAAGTCCCAAATATTCTCGGGCAGGTGTCTATGGGAAATGCATATTGTAGCAAAATCAGCCCGTCCTCAATGGATTAAAAGGCTACTGACATGCACTGTGGCTCGATTCCTCACAATTAAACCTGTTTCATTTTGCTCTTCTTATTTGATGTTATTTGTTGCTCTTTTTTGGTAAATGTGTGATTGTCATTTTGGAAACAAATATCTGCTTAGGAGGCACATCTGTGACAAAAATAATGAAGGGAAAATGATGTTGCTGATCTTAGAACAACACAAAAGATATTTATGATGATGTGAAATACACACAAACAAATGTGATGAATGATAATACAACAGAAATTGTATTTAACTTCCATCCAAGATTTGTCCTCATCAATCTTGGGGTGTGTCCACTTGATTTGAATAAGAAGCACCCCAAATGCAGCATTATTTTTCATTTATCAAAATATATCTTTTCATGCCTATTAATGAAAAGAAATACTTTTGGCACAAGGCAAGGCATTATTCAGTCTATGATTTGAAAAGACCAACAAGCCCTTATTTGTTCATGCAAACTTCTTCAATGTAGATTACTGATGCACCTCAAAAAAACAGATTTGGATTAAAACCTAATAAGGCATTAACTGCCTTATGAAAACAATAGTTAGAATATGTTTCTGCAATAGAAAAGTTTGGATAATTTTGGATCCATAAGAATCAATACAGAAACCAGAGGGTAACTTTTAGTGGTACCATGATTTGACCGAAAAACTTGAAAAGAAAAAAGAAAAAAGAAAAGCAATTGGGGAAAACTCTGTTATCTATTCCTGCATTAACTCAAATGTCAAATATGTTTTTGTTAGGTTTTTCTGGTCACACGTGTGTCATCATACACATCCTGCAAACAAGTATTTTCTGTACAATAACTGCAGTTCACCACAATTTGATCAACTAGAAAGTTTTTGCCAATATTGATTCTTAGTTGCAGCAAAACTCAATAAATGCTAATCAAATTCACCACAACTTCACTGCATTTGGTTCTCCTCCCTTCACCCCCTAGTATTCTTTCCCTTTTTGTAAGCAAGGATGTGGTATGGCATTAGCCATGTTCGATTTTTCATGCGGATAAAACCTTATTCAATAATTTCAAGCACGTATCAGTCGTTATCTCTCCCCAGAGTGTCACAAGGCGGTAGTCGGGAGGTGGCTGGGACTCTCAGTTCGGGAGTTATCAAAGCCGCTGCCACGGTGTCATCCTTCATCCCTCCAAGCAGGACTAAAATCTGAATTGTCACTTTTGACTTATAACTGAAAGTGATCTGGGTGGAAGGAAAGAATAGAGGGTATTCATATTCGGTTTCTCCCAAAAGTGCAAAATATTCACCCATTTTTTCAGAGCTGTCTCTGTAGTGAAAACATGAAGGATCATATGGATTCTAGTTTGAAAGTGGCAAAATAAAAGACAGGATACACTCGAGATGCCTTCATATTTCTTAGATTCTCTGAAACTTTGAATGTATCTTTAACAAACAAATTTCTTTCCCAATAAGTTCTACATTGCTTGAATTCTACTTTTTCCAAACATATATCTGGTATGACAACATTAATGCCTTGATCCAATTCAGAACTGTGTATTTTCACACGATATGCAAGAACCAAAATGCAGAATGCACGCTAAGTCCTCTATGACAAAGAAATTATGTTATTTTTGTGATATCTGCCTGATAAATAGCTTTTATTCGGTGGAATACAAAAAGAAAACTGAAACAAAGGGACAAAAATATATGTACCTGGGAAAGAGAGAAAGAGTAAGTGTCAAATTCTTGACCTGTGACAGTAGTATGTGCCAATCATGAATTGAACCTTGAACCTTCGGCTTGATGGAGGAGAGGAATCATCCCCCTGTCGTGCTCAAGCTTGGTTGCCCTGTCACGACAGCAACACTATCTACAATGTGAATAAGATGAAAATCTCTGAAGTGTCAACTCCAGAAGGAGAACTATAGCCATGAGACTTGTGGAGGAGAGAGTCGGCAGATGGAGAGGGATGGGAGGAACGGCGCGGTCTCCGTTTCCCCCGGAGACCAAACCACAGAGGTGCTTTTGGATGCATTCACGACTTCAACCAGACTCACCGGGACTGAGAGACAGTGTGAAGAGGTGAGGAGAGGGAGAGAAGACAAACAGAAGATAACAGGAAGATCGGGAGGGAGAGAGAGAGAGAGTGAAGATGAGGAGAGATGGGTGCGTCACCGGAGTGGTGGTGGCCAGCGTGAAAGACCGGCCAATATAAATTCATGAACGCTTTACAGCGTGGTTCCTCAAGTACCGTACAAATACCCATCCCATCTCACCGCTAATTACTACACTCTAGTACGGCCCACTCATGATGGCTGCAACGAGAGAAGGATAGAGAGTGAGAGAAAGAAAGGAAGAGAGGAGGATGGGGAGAAGGAGAGTGAGATTCTGAGACAGGAAGGTCTGAAGAGACAGAGAGGGTAGAGAGAGAGACGATATCGTGGATGAAGGTTAGCCACAACAGAAAAAAAATATGAAGCTGGAGCTCTACCCAGCCAGGGATGCTTGACAAGACAAGATTGCACTCCAGCGCACATCTCGAGTTGGCGGGCGAAGCTGGCATCGCGGCCGAGGAGCATGTCAACACGCGGCCAGCCTCCTGCCAGTGAAGTCTGTTTGCTGTGGAAGAGACGGCCGCTCCTGAGCAGTTTGCTTATGACTATTTTCTCTCGTGGTGTTGGTTCTGGAAGCACGCTACCAGGGAATTGGCAGGCGTTTACACAGCAAATTGACCTGAAAGCATTGCATGCAAAAGCCAACTAGTAAAGAAATAAAAGAGGTGTCAGAACAAGGAGGCTGGATGTGTATTTATCTCTGTTAGACATTTTGTGAATGATACAAAGAACACTCATCTCAAACATGACATGCTCACTTGTGGTAGTGCAGCTAGCACCCCCAACAAGACTTTCTGTTGACACAGGATCATCTTTTGAGGTGAATGACAAAGCAGCAATCCGTTAAATGTTAATTACTCCTCATTTGTCCTTTTATGGAGTGATGCAATTTGAGGCAGACAGTCAGTCCCCCAGCTGCCTGACTGCCTCCAACATCACCAGAGACATGGCAGCACTCACTGGATGTGGTGGGTGCTTTACTAGGCAAACACAAGATCACTTTCAATATCAGATGACATGATAAAACTATATTACATATTACATATACTATATTACATTACTATCACTTATCTTTTCATTATTATCATTATTATTATCATTATCACTACTACTATCATTATAATTATTATTATCATTATTATCATTATTATTATCATTATTATTATTGTCATTATTAATATCATTCTTTCAAGGAGCCTGTTGTGATTCCCACGATTTGATTCTCACATTTTATATTTGAATGAAATTTACAGTATAACTCAGTTGAAGAAGTAAAGTAAATCAACTTTTACAAGCAAAAGTGTGTGCACAACATCTACATACTTGATTTCTATTTTATGACTGCTGGTCCTTGTTTTATGAAGAGTTATAATTGATTATATAGTTGATTTCTGTGTCGTAAGGGAATTTACAATCAATTTTATCTTTTGATAAAATGGGGCCCAGATTTGTGATATTGTTCAGTGGAAGTGTGTTGTAAGAATATGAAATGTGCTCAAAGAGCAGCTTGGAAATAATCTCAACAGAAGCTTACAACAATTGTGAGCATACATCCCCTTCAATCTCTGTAATGCATGATCTCATTTCACATTTCTCTTTTTACATCAAACCAAAATAACACAGCATGCCCATATAGACATTCTAAAAAACACAATAAAAGAGAAGCATGCCTAAAATTTGTGAAGTACATATCAAACTTATCTCCATACAGCATAATTTGCTACATCTCACAAGATTAAATCGATTTTAAATTTCCTTACCACACAGGCTGCCATAGACTTACAGTTGAAATCAACTATATAATCAATTTTAACTCTTCATAAAACAGGGCCGGACACCATAACATGAAGAGCCAAATTTTGTCATGATAAGTCCACACACTCATATGTCCTGACTGCATACTTCTTTTCCCCTACTATAAGTATTTATTATTATCTTTTCCTTAAACTGACAACTTCTATTTGCAGCATATAACCCATCGTACCAGCATATAAAGTTTCACACAATGATTTATACTATTCAAATCATATAAGCATTGATATTGTGAGAGATATTTCATCTTCAGAATTCCTCAAATCACCTCAGTCATGGCAGCCAAAGGAGAGGAATTCTCAACACCACACCTCTCAGAGTGAAGTCCGAAGTCTGAAGGCATTGAATAATAACAAGTGTAAGGGGGAGGGGATAGGTGAAGTGGCAATACTGTCCTGATTGCCCAACCAAGCTGTAATAGTATAATAATGGTTGAGTTTGTTTGTATTTTTGTATTTGAGTATTTGAGGTTGATTTGTAGTGTAGGTTATTTCATTGTTTGTACTTTGTTTTAATGTTCATGACATTTTTATCTGTACAAACGTGAGCAGGGCCTCTTGGTAGAATAGTTAACCAATTGACAGGGTTACCCTGCTAAAAGAATATTGAAATAAATATATAAATAAATGACGATGCTGAAGACCCCATTCCTACGAAATATGAATCATATATACAACAGATAAAAAAAAATGCATCCAAGAAATATTTGCTGAGATTTTACAAATGGATGATAAATCATTACGTTTCTAAAATGAGCGAGATAAAGTGTTGAAGGGTCAAAATATCAAATGATACCACCGTGCTTTCATTTGCCAAAATTGGGGCAAAAAAGTTCAGACACAACCTTGTTTCAGATACACTCAATTTCCCTCGTTACCTGCAAACATGTTGATACATTTCCCATCCCATAATTGCTCCCATTTTGATCAAATTGTCACCCCCACCCAGCTTTCCGATATTCATGTATTCCTCTTCATGATGCCATCATCAGGAATGGATGTTCCCTTTCTAGAGTAACACTCGGAAGACACCCAAACTTTTTAACAAATTTTTATGGTAATGAAGGGCTCGAAATTCTGGAGGTGGAGAAGGCGTCCCGATGCATTAAGGGGGAGGAGGAACGAGGGCTGTTGAGAGATGGGGTACAAGAAGGCAGCAAAGCAAACGAGTGTTTAGCAGCAGTCTGAACCCGCTTGTGATTTTCTCCCGCCCTTTGTTGACACATGCATCCAAAAAACCTCAAGTTTGCCTGCAAAGCCTTTATTGATTTCTCTCGCAACCGGTACACATCCGAAATTGTCGGCTGGAAAATGCATGTTTGAAACACATCGAAGTGCAGTACACATATTTGATCTTGGAGCAGAGGAACGATTTGTTTGGCAGTTTCAACAGATTAAAGGGAGAAAGACTGAATGGGAGACAGTGGAGGGAGGCAGCACAAGAGAAAACTACACAGAATGTGAGCGAGGCTCATGAATTTTTCATCAGCATATCGTATTCTCTGGCGAAGATGTGCTCAGTCCCTCTTGTCCGTGCAATCTTACGCATCTTGAGTTTCCGGCGGACCTTTTTCTGCACAGCTCGACCTTGACGAGCTAATTTGTCCTAGACATTTGAGAGATCTCAAAAATTGGACAATTTGCTGGTCACACTTTTTCTTTCAAATATCACCACTGAATTATCAGATTTTCTTAAAGCGAAATGCAAAGACAGGTTAAATCAATATTCAAATATTGACTATTAAAATTGGGAAAACACTAGGAGAGGAAATTGTACCCTAGACATTTGCATGGCACAGTTATTGCACTTTTCTCTCGAGAAACAGGTGGCTTTTGCTCAAGTTATAAGCAGTTCAAAGTCTTTTATCCTACTTACAGTGCCTATGGCTACCAACTCTACCCGAAGCACCAGTATAAGGAAGGGTTGGCCACAGGCAAGTATAAATGAGCGATGGAATGCCTCAGGCAGTCTTTTCTCAATACCGAGGATTATCAACAAAGAAATGTGGCGCACTGCTATACCCACAATGGGCATCCTTAAGCACCATAGGCAGTAATACTGGAGTTTGAGTCAATGTTTACTATGGTAGCAACAATTGTTGCATTCCAACAATTTTATTTGAACAGTTTAACCCATTTAAGACTGGTCCTACATGTACTCAGGCAGGTGTCTATGGGAAATGAGCATAGAACAAATTCAACTCATCCTCAACAGGTTAATATAGGAGTGTAAGTGAATTCACAGACTGGAACAAATCTGTGGTATAGAACATGTCCCTGACATAGGTTTTAAGACAAACAATTCTATCAAAATGACAGAAATGAGATAAATACCACAATGATATTGACTCATAGTGAAGGTCCAGTGAGCATGCATGTGCTATGATAAGCAAAGATTATTTTGAAAAAGGAAACTATGGAAGGGTAATTACACATGTCAAGCACTGTGAACGTTAACGAGTTGAGGACGAGTCCCAAGTATACTCGGGCAGGGGACTATGGGATATGCGTGTTGTAGATAAATCAGCCCATCCTCGGCGGGTTAACTGATAATCTATATTCATTACTGTAAAACTAGTACAGACAGGTGTTCTGAAACAGAAAACTAAAAGTTTAAGCTGCACACAAACAGATGAGATACACTATACACAGAAGTCAGTGACAGAGGAGTATGTAGGAAATAGTTTGTTAAAGGGATCGCATAGTTTTGGTTGAGACCTAATTTCAGGTTTCTAACATTTTTTGGTGAGATAATGAGAAACCTCTTGTGAAATATGAAAGAGCACGTAATTCCATGAGGAATTCAATGTTTATTTGATGAAAATTAGTTTTGATATCCAAAACAGAGCGATTCTAATAAAGTGTGGGACCCATCTTTTATTACGATAGCTTTTTTTTATTTTGTTTTTGGATGTTTCAGTCATTCTAAACTCGATTTTAATCAAGTAAATTTTGAATTCCTCTTAAAATGGTATGCTCTGTACTATTTCATAATTGTTTTCTTGGTATCTCGCAAAATGTTAAAAGCCCTGTTCTCATCTCCACCGATACTGTACCATCCCTTTAAGGTGAATAAAGAGATTTAGATTAGACAATCAAGTGTGTATGTGACAGATGGATTAGAAAGACTAAAAAACCCTCAAGGCACTTTAGGAAGGAAATAGTATGAGTGATAATACTACCACAAATTCCTAAGGGCTAGCATGACTTGGAATGGGCACAAGATCATGCCTCTTTGCTTCTGGTGAATTCAGAATAAAACAACAACAAAAAAATTCACTAAAATCCCAATTTACCCATATCAGCATGAATACATCCATTGTGCATCATGAAATGTTTGTGTAAGCTCATTATAACACAACTACTGTCACAGGCCGTAGACATTTTGCATTTGTTGATAGATGCTTGATTTGTCTTGCATTCATTAATAATCTAAAACTAAATGACTGCACTGTAAAAGCTCATGTTCCAACCTTTTCCACTACCATCACAGGTTAAACCACTTCTATATTTAATGGAAACTTTATCATCTGGCTGTGCATATAGAATCAATATGATATGAATTGTAATGAAAATGACAATAACATCTAACAAACATGATGATAATACTAACATTGATTTAACAATTATGGAACATCCCTTATTTGGATTTTTAAAATGAGGATATGAAAACTGGAACAATAGGTTATGCTTTAATATAATTCACTTCATTCTTTACAAAAATGCATATTTGTTGAATGGGTTTCATAATGAATGTTCAATATGTTTCTCATAGAGGTTTGCAGGACCTCAATGCCAATATTTTAATGCTATGTTGTGAGAAAAGATTAGTCTAGTATTTACATCATCATTACTCCATCTTTTATCCTCATTATTGCTTATTTAATGTTTCTTTATTTATCAAAACTGTTGTTTTCTTTTTAATTGCTTCACCTATATTATGGTTTTGCAATTTTTTTCCTTTCAGCTGTTACCGTATAATAACCCTTTATGAGCTTCTTATTCTGCTTTTACTATTTATGCTTCCCTTTGCAAATTCCTTTCATCTTTTGTACATGTCCTATTGCTTCTCCTCCCCCAATTTTTCCTTCTTTGTTTGTCTTTTCTTCTGATAGTTTCCTATATTTCTGCTATCCATTTTTATTAGTAATTTTATTTTATAAAAGTCTTAATTTCTTTTGCCTACTCTTCATGTCCTGCCACACACATTCTTACAGATTTTTTTTTTCATTTTCCATTTACATTTCCTTCTGCTTGGCATTCTTGTGTTCATCTTTTCTTCTCTATCCATCTTTCCTCACTGATATCTTCTCTTTCAAACATTCTTCCTTCACTTCTCTCTTTTCTTATACCTTTTATTTGAACATCTTTTTTTATTACATGGTGTTCATAGATAATGTCCTGTGACTGTTCCCTTTTTTTATTAGTGCATCCTTTTTGTGTACTCACATATCTGTATTTCATTAATAATATTACTCAGTGGAATAATGTGAAAAATTATATTTATATTGATAACAGAATGATGAAAAATATCATCTCATCATGACTAGTCTCTGGTAAGAAAGTGGAAAAAGAAGGCACACTCTTAGGTCATTAAGCATGCGATCATGCATCCTCATTTTCTTTGCTGCACAAGAGAGAGACAGGGGGATGATGGAGGGGAGACCAGCCGTTACTTACCCTGTGGCGAGGAGGAAGCAGTGATACCGGGGCTGCCAGCAGCCGAGCTGTTTGAGTTGCCGTCGGCGTTTGTACTGGACGGAGATGACGCTGGTTTACTCGGCGGCAGCTTCATGCCGAGCTGGTCAGCTAGCTCCATATGATCCCCCGGGTGAACATAGTCAAAGATGGAGCAACCTGTTAGCTCCACCTGGGTGGGAAGTGAGTAGCAATGGGTTAATTTGATGATACCCCATTAACTCTTACCATGTATCTTCAGAAAATGGGAGCTGTATTAATCCTTGGGAAGCCACATACAATGTTTTTAAACTGATCTGGTATTCACACAAACACTCACACAACCACCATGCTCTCATATGCTGTAAAACAAAGAATGTTCGTCTGCATCTTAATTTCGTGAGACCAAGATTCATGACATTAAAAAGCACATGAAAGTTCTTGTTTAAACTATATATGCAATGAATGCCAGAGGCAATTGGAGAAAATTTAATGCAGGGAAAAAGGCTGTTGGCTGCAATTTGCAAAAATTTCATGCCACAATAATATCTTGCTTTACAGTACTTAGGCAAGTAAGAATTAATGGACTTGAGTGAGTTATTATTATTTTCTTTTTTTATGCCAATACTAGATTGTGAGACTAAAAAGGAAAAATCATCTGTGTAAGAGCTCACTGTACGGCATCATCACCAGTGTTGGTATTGTCATACATTGAGAACTCTTTCTGCTATAACTGCATTGTTACTTTGTCAGCCATTGTTCAATGTAGAAAGTATGATGAGTAAGATTGAAACTCAGTGGCTGTACCAATGAATGCTGATGAAAATAACTTTATATATTTAATCAAATTCTAAAATCTCTGTCTACATGATGTATTTATATGATGATTCAGCTAAATGTTCTAAGTATAAACTATGTTGTCATATTTACCATGTTCATAGCTGCTTCACTCATTAAAAATAATACTTTACTCTCAGCCCGAAATTTCCAGTAACAGAAAATTGGATCTAAGGAATAACGATTGATAGGTCTTGTCATGAAAAGAAATGAAAGGAAGCTTCAAAGAACATATGAAAGACTGACCATTCATCCATGAAATTCTCAATCATTAACTGCCCAAAGGGGCAAGGGAGGATCAACAATGCTGTAGTCTTGTATTGCAAGGATTATCAGAAATTTTCAGCATAAAGAAAGCACCTATTAACCCATTGAGGATGAGCAGATTTTGCTATAACACGGATTTCCCATTGACACCGGCCTGAGTGTACTCAGGACTAGTCTTCATTGAGTTAAAACAGTCGTTAATATTGCTCCATTTTTGCATATAATTTTGATATATAATATAATAATAATTTTTGAATGCTTGCAAAAATTCAGTGTAATAATGTGAAGAAAAGAACTTGTTCTCCTTCTTTAACATCTTCTAAAGAAAGCAACCATTGTGCAATCAAATGTGGCATTTTCATCTGTACCAGAAGTACACTGTATCTTTGTAATGCAGTAGATATGAATGCCTTCTAAAGAGCCAATTTCCTTTGTAATGCTGATTATTACTCAATTCAGTATGAAGCACTTGTAAATCTAGCCCAAAAATAGTTTTGTTTATTAAAAGACAGACTTTTAACGAGAAAACAAATATTGGAATTTCACCTGTTCAAGACTGATGTTCACGATTGGTCCAAAATAATTTGGACTGGCTCACAGAGATATTGATGATTTCTCAGCACACAAACTTTTTTCTTTTTACTGCACATGTATTCATGAATTGATGCTAAAATAAATTTTCATTTTTGTGACTAGAAAGTCTGACGAATTTAGGAGACATATACTTTTTTTGTGTCAAAGTAGACATAGCCAAGACATTTTTTTAAAATCAAAAATAATTAAAAAAAACCCTCTTTTCTATTACTTAAATGAGAGATTGATATGCAATGTTTCTGAATTCAAGTTAACACCCTTTGGGCTCTAAATATACAGGCTAAAAATTAATGATTCAAATAACAACATGTTAATGCTAAGAGCTAAATCTCTTGATTTATGTATCATTACACTACAAGTATGATAATTTTCCATTCTTAAAATGGAACAGAGCCACTAGGAGGGATAATTAATCATCATTAGTCTAAGATCCACACAGTGAGTCTGCATTAACATTACAATGAAGATACATTGTATGAGATAAATTTCCTAATTTAGCTTAGAGCTGGATCTTAACATTAACATTTTCTGGCAACATAAATGGGAGAGCTGTCACAAGGATTTCAGTGCCAGGGCTTTGCAGACTTGAACTGGGGCATTCATCGGTGGAGGCATCCCTAAGATACCAGGAGCAGCCTCCCAAAGGATGTTAAACCCACCCCTCATGACAGCGACCACAATGAAGGGACAGGACCATCGGCTGCTGCATTATTGATTTGGACATGTGCCTACTCAAAGAGACATCGAATGGGAACCATGGTGAGATTAATAAGAAAACACACAATGATTTATGGTAATGATGTTCCATTAGACACCACAGATCTTTAATGGCCTACAAGTCTGTGGGGGCAGTCTGCACAGCAGGGCTTTGTCCTGGCGATAGTGCAGGAGAATGTACCACGGGGTCAGCAGACTATATGTACTCCAAAATCCCGTAGGACTTCGTTGAATTTTTCACAAATGATCATTAGTCATGATATAACCTCAACCTAAATGCTTAATCCCCTGTCAAAAGGTGTTAAGTTCACACCCCTCCCCCTTGTCGAACTTGGAGTACAAATTGTAATGAATGATGAGAATCTATAAGTGCCTTTTTCTGAAGATTTTCTTAGTTTAAAATATTTGCTAAATAAGACTCCCTTGCCAATATCTTTGCAGTTAATGAGCGAGCAAGTTTGCTACCTGCATACAAAATGAAGCAGACATAAATTTCTTCCAAAGTACAGAAAAGTACAGTTTGCCTGCAGGGGATTTTGAACAGCAATGCCCTTTGTATCAGAGTGAAACAAACTTTCACATTTACATTTTCAACCAATCTCTTAACACATCATTCTTTAACATTTATCTAAACTTCAGTATAATCTCACATTATGGATTCACAACTTTGATGATACTATTCTCTGTGTATGTTTCTTAGGTGGGTGTTTGTTATTTTTTTTTCAGTCACAAGTTTCAGCAAAGATGTATTAATGCTCACATTTTTTTTTTCATTGCTGATCAGAATATTCCCTCTTTGACAATATAACGCAAAGGCATAATAGAACAGTGGTGGGCAAAGCACTTTGTTTGGCTTTTTTTCTGTCACATGGTGAAATGGGGATATGCTGACTTCTCAATTACAATGAAAAAACAAAAATCAGTGTTTTTTGCTACATTAAGACATGAGTTTGAATGATTCAGCCCTACAGAAACATGCAATGGTTCTCTCTCATGCAAAGAGAATCTGCCTTGATAACAAAAATCTAACAATAAAAATCAGTTTTTAACAGCTATTTTTCTGCAAATATCCATACAATCAGACCATGTTACAGAAAAGCAAATTTAATTTCTGTACAGACAGACAGGCAGTTTTTGCAAACAAGTGTTCACCAATGAAGGAGAATATATTGTGACTATCAAACCATATTTGAAGATATTTAAAAACGTTCAGTCTCTGAGTAAAACATCTGTTCCACCTGGAGGATATCAGACAGCAGTTTGCTAACAATTTATCTTTTTAAAAATTTCTTTTGAGAAATTACATTTTGTCACATATACAAATCAATTATGCAATCAATCAATTATCATAATAATCAATTGGATAGAGGAAAATCTGACTCCATCAAGCATGAGGAAACTTTTATCAAAGAGGAAATGCAGTATGCAAGGAGTAAAGTTGAATATTCTCCGCTAATGATGGCGAGCACAAAAAATTTGCAGGCATCAGGACATAGTGAAAGATAATCTGATGCATACTTATCAAACCAAGTGTAAAAGAATATGAACTTTGAGTGATGTTCTTTGTGAATACAAATAAACAAGCCATAGAGAAAAAGACAGCACTCAAATTTATCAATGTATTTCTTGGTTAGCAACTAAATTGGAGAGACCTTATTCTTTTCAACCTGCACTTTTCTTTGACCTATTCATTCCGCCATTCTCCTTGGACACAAGAAACAAGGGATGAGGGGTTCTTTTTCTCCCAAGGCGACTTGAAGTCAGGGGAAAGGGGTGACAAAATCCAATGAATTTTCCTCCTTGCTTTCTGATGCTTGCTCGATTGAACGAAAAGTCAGAAAGAAAGGAAGCAAAAGAGAGAGAGAGAAAAAAAGTATTTTATTTTCTTCCAACATGGGAGGCCATAAAAATGGGCAAGAGAATTCCCCTGGCCCACATCCTCATCAACTAAGAGACATAATACTCTCATCTACCACACAAACAGAACCGCCCCCTCTCCACAACCCGTGATGGTAATTAGGTATCAATTCATTATGTCTTCCGCTCACACAAATGATGCTCATACATCCCTCCTCCATCCCAGCCACTATTTTTTTTCCTGTTCTCAATTGTCCAGGGTGCCTTCTAGAAAAAAAGGGGAGCATCACAATTATGGGCTATATTGTGGTGATAATGGGCTTTTGATTCATGGAATTTTGTATGGATTCGGCTTCACATCATTAAGTTCAAATTACCTAGCTATGAAAGCATGTTTTACAAACAGGAGGTAACAAGGCATGCAGTTGGGATGAAATCTTTGCAGAGAAAGAGGAAAAATTAGCATGAGAAGGTACTTAACACTGATTTACTGTCATGTTAGCTGTGAGAAAATAAATACCACTTGGTGAAATAACCCTTCTGTCTCTCCAATATAATAGTACCGCCCAGTGTACTTTTCCAATCAAGACTTGACACAGAATATGGGCAATTATTCTCAAATTCGAAGAAGATGACACAAAGTGGGATTAGTGCCTTAAGTCATGAGCAGTCTGGACTGAGAGCCATCTACACCAATTCTCTGACAGAATAAGATTTTTCTAATCTCCTTTAAGTAGTTCAGTCCATTAAATGGCTTAGCTCTTTGTATATGAAAGAGAGAATCTTGGGCTTGCCTCATTATCCTAATGCATGGACTGAGAACATCATAACTTGGGATCCTTTTAGCTAAGCAATATAGCTTATCTTATGATGATTTTGACACAAATGGCAAGATTTGTGATAGCCTTACATTATGTGTCCAACACACTGCCTTCTTTTTTCAAGAAGTAATGGCCTGTATATCACTGCAGTAATGTTTGAGGTAATTAAAAGGATATCTACCTCAAATACATGGCTTTAACAGATGCAGAAATGTTAGAGCACATTACTTTGGTCAGAGGAAAAATTGACAATATGTTCAAAAGTTATGAATTTTAACAGTGTTGCAGAGATCAAAGAGATGTCATTTGTGGATAAGAAGAGTACAATGATCCGTAATATCACTGCAAAGGAACAATACAAAGAAACTACAAGAAAAATTCAACTTATTTTATCTTTTCTAGCATTTGAAAGAGTACTTGACTAACCTTCTTCAGAAATTAGTGGGAATAATATCACCCTTACCATTACATCAGTTATGAATGGAGCGAATGTTTACTTTTCATTGAACAAGAAGCTATAAATAGATTTGGGCTAAGATCCTTGCACGAATTGAAAGATGTGAGCAAGCAAGCTACCATAGTTTCTGAAATGCTACAGCAATCCAATTCTGGATCTTACTTAATTCAAGTGGACTGGACCATTGCAAGTAGCTTTGAGTGAAATGACGTACTAGTCCTAATAAGTTCATTGGTGCATATTTCCAAAAAGCCTGCGGCATAACTGAATTCACTCAAGCTCATCTACTAATGGAAATAATTGGACATTGAACCAGCATGATTTTCCTAAATCTGTACAGGACTGTTTTCCCCTTATTCTCTCTCTCTCTCTCTCTGTTATCAGTTTCCAGTGTGTGTGTTTGTTTTTTGGTTTTTTTTTGAAAAGTGAATCATGCATCACCTCAGAAACACCCTCTACAAATGCTTCCACTTGAATGAATATTCACAGAAAGCATTTGTAGAACAAAACAGTTGCATATCATACTAGCACCAGTTTACTACTTGTTTGCGACAATCTTTATCTTATGTAAGATCTTATATTTGATCAGAAACTGATAAAAACAATCTTTTTAATTTTCTTTTTCTTTTTTTTTTGGGGGGGGGGGTGTAAGAATGGTCTTCTTTCTGGTAGATTGAGATAGGTGCATGGGGAAGGGAAATGCCCCTTGGTGTAAGGCGCCAACCTCAAGCAACCTCAACCGACTCACAGGCACAAGGGATGATAAACGAGGCTGGCCCATCAATATGGAGGAGGGGATAATTCTTGTTTCAATTCAGCTCAGCCCCCGTCCCCTTCTCCTCCAGGGAATCGGCCGGATGGGGGAAGCAAGGAGCACTCCTCCTCCCTGACAGGGTCATCGTGTTTCCATGATTCCCAAAGGACCGTGATGCCGAGTTGCGTTTTCACACCTATTGTAAGCCAATTATTCAATTGACCAATTGCTACAGTCCAGATGAGGAGAAAGGTCAGAAATCTCGATCAAAGGTACCCCAGTGATCAGAACCTTGCTCACACTTCAAAATTATGGCATTTACCAGCTGGCACAAAGAGTGAATATTGAATGCATCAAAAATATGAAAGGTACTTGACTTCTTTCACAATGCACTGTGGGGGGTTAAACAGAAGACCTGGCTCTGGCATACTAACCACTCAAGTAAACTGAATCATGATGCTGTAAAACCTCAGTGTGCAAAGCAGGTCGGTATACAAGTCAACTTTTGTAATAAACCACAAGTTTCCCAAGGCGGTCACTAAATTGCTTTTCTTTCCTTGCACAGGATTTATTTTGGAATCAACAATAAGAAGCTGTCTAATTATTTGTGACATTCTTAAAAATTTTATGTTGACAGGGAGCATGCTCTTGATAGGCTTGTTAACGTATTGAGTGTCATCCATGCTTTCGATAATTTATAAAAATTTAACATTTATTTTGCCATGACAGACAATACTGCCTATGGGTTGCCTATGGCATACAAGAATTAGATTTCAGTTTATTATTCCAAATTTTCATTATTTCAAAGGGTTGTTAATCCAAAAATAAATATGGTTCATTATTCTGAAGGTTTGTTTATCCAAAAGGTTTGTAATTCTAAAGGTTTGTTGGTAAGCATCGTCTTTGCATTTTAAGATTAACGAACCTTAGCATTGCAACTGATTGACAAATTGCCCTACATCGACGTAAATAAGCACTGAATTGATCAGTTTTTTCATGAATTCATGAATTTAAATGAACCTTAACATATTTGGATTATTGAACCTTTGGAATTACACATATTTCATTTTAGGATTAACAAGTCTTTGGAATAACGAACATCATCCAACAGATTAAGCTGTCAGTTCTTGGGTAAAGAATTTAGTGTCATCAGGGACATCATTAAACTTCAACACCTACAGCATTCATGTTTACCTGTGATTCAAACTAATTCTTTTGTCATCCATGTACTCTGTTCACAGCATCACTCAAGTCAACCCTTGTGATGTGTTTTGTTGGTACTACCTTAGTAAAAAGTTCTCATGACTAAAGTTATAAAGAAGTACTTCAGATATGATGCCTATTATACCATAATATATAATTATACTATGATATAATATCCCAGGATATCGTACTGGAATAGGATTGTGTCTACCCCCTTGTAATATCTTTGCACTTATGAATGAGAACAAGGTATGCAAGACTTGAATTTATGTAGCTTAAAGGAAGACCACATCAATTTGATCAGCTTCTGTATGTAGTTCATCTAATATGGACTGTAAAAGGCATTTACACCATCTAATGCATACACTGAATTTGTCACAGTGGTTTTACTTTACATGAATTTTGCTAATAGGCTCTCAATCATAATAATCACAACATACAAAAATTTTGATAAAACTGAAAACAAAAATTTTTCCCACACGCACTGTCCCAGGCCCAGCACAGCAGCATTACAATATGAAGTGACTACCAGTAGTAGTGCACTGATGCCATAGACACATCAATAGCAGTCCCTGGAATAGTCTAATATGCTAGTAGTACTGGATACTATAAAAGTGGATATTTTTGCGCGACTTATTTTTCGCGCTTGGTCGGGTAAGAAGAGTTTCGCGTGTTTTTCAAGACATTACGCACAGGAACATATGGCAGGCAAAAATATTTGTGTGCTTTTATTTTCGTGCTAGTTTCTGGTTGCGCGAAATGTGCAAAAAATTTCAACTCCGTAAAAATTTCCACTTACAGTAGCTCATTTCAAAAATGGTTGAACAAAACTAATTTGTTTGAGAAGTTACACTTCCTTCTTATCATTTGTGTTGTTTTTTTTTTTGCAATTATCATGATGAGAACACCACAAAGCATAAAATTAACAACTCACAAATGTCTTATCAACTGTCATTACATCTCAGTATATGATATTTTTCTTGAGTCTACATGTATTGACAATTGGACATAAAATCATCAACTATTATTTTAGTGCAAATCATATTCACATAATATCTATAAAAGTAAAATACACAGTATTTGCACTTGTCACTGCTTGCCATGCAGTCTATAAAAAAGAATGAAAAGAATATTTGTACAGTTAAATTTATTTTATTTTCTAATGTGGAGGTAGGATGAATTTGATTTACTAGATGCTGATTTAATCTTCCGTTGAATATTACTGACAATAGATGAGATTCAAAGTGATCTTCACGGTGACATATGAGTAGTGATTAAATTTGGCATATTGATACAAACTATCTAAATTAATGAATCATTGTGTTGAGTTATTTTTATTGCAACTGACTGACATATTGCCCTTCATCGATGTAAATAATCACCAATTATTCAGTGTTTTAGTACTGGCCATGATAGAAAATCATGGGCATATATATTCATTAGTTTAGATCCAACCCGAGTATGTATACCCATGATTTTTTTTATCATGGCTACTACTTCAACACTGAATAATTGGTGCATATTTATGTCAATGAAGAGCACATGGTCAATCAGTTGCAATAATACAAACAAATTACCTCCGCCAAGGAAGTTATGTTGTTTTGTTTTTTTTTCAGTGTTGGCTTGTTGGTTTGTTTACCTGTTTACAAATAACTCAAAAAGTTGTGAACGGATTGGGATAAAACTTTCGGGGAAAAGTTATTGATACAAAAAAACAGGTCATTAAATTCTGGTAGTAATGCAGAAATTTATTTGAAGTTTTGAAGAATTTTGTATATTTTGCCATATAGGGTCAGTGCACTTGGGAGTTCAAGCTGCGCGTATTTGAGCTTTGCATATTACGCATATTAAAGTGCGTGCTCTGCGAGAGGAGCCATGCAGCATAAGGCTGATGAAGTAAACACTTCTTAGCTTGTTTCTTTTTTTAAAGCTATCATTGGGAAATTGGGCGATTTTTATCATGCATGTATGGGGAGAAAGGAGCTTCTTGGCAGAGGTCTGCACTCTTGGAGTGCTTTTCTAGTTCTTACCTGTGAAAGTCCCAAATAGATTGACACTGTCTCTGAGATGTAAAGAAAGCGACCGTCTCTGAACAACACAAACAGAAAGCCATCAAGACTCTGCAATATTCAGAAATGAAGAAATAATGTTATTTACATAGGGAAACAATCAATTCCTTATCATTTAAACACTCTACTATAATTCAGTCAGATAATTGTTTATTCTGCTATCCTGAACAGCTCTAAATCAACATATCTTTTTATTCTGTTATCAGTCTATTGTATGTACATGTAATTTTAGTTATGTTTGAATGTACCATGAGTATGTCTTATCATTTTAAAGAATGACTGTATTTCATTTGTGATGTGTTCAATGCAGAAAGTTCTGAATAAATTTCAATTTCAATTTAGACCAGACAGAGATAGTTTGGAACTGTTACCTTCAAGAAATTGATTTGCTAACTGCTGCTGTTGAGTAAATACACCACTGCAGGGGCCAACAAATACCTCAAATGCCCAAATTTCCATTATTTACGCAAAACTCAAACTAATCAAACTAATTCTAATTAAAATTTTTCAAATCATGGATATAAATCTAACTGCATCCACTTGATTTTGATATGAGATAAAATGATGATTACAGGAGGTAAAAATTATTTGTTGCTTAAGAGAAAAAAAAAATGACTAATGAATGTGCAGAATCATTGTAGCACAACCTCATTGTTTTCTGTAGATGACTAGAACATATATCATATTCACAAAAGAGACAGATGTAATGATTCTGTGGAACAGACAAGAAAGATAAGGCAATCATGTTTGTCAATGTGAATGTGCATTATATTATTGACTCTGCAAATCTGGAGTTCTTATTGACTTTAGGTTTGCTATAAGATTTATAATCACCGAGTTGCAAGAGATAATATTTTTTTTTTTTTTTTTAATAAATCAATTGCAGCATGTTTGAAATACCAGCATTGGATGTTATTCACTTGTCACCCAATTGGACTTCATCTAGCCTCCACACAATTCTTGTCACTCTATCTCTGTACCTGCCAAAATGTCCCTTTACTCACCTGTAATATGTGGCTACCGAGGTGGTGTTCATAGACTTCTCTGGCAATGGCATTAACCCCTGACTGGACATGAGCGTAGCGTCCTATAAGAAGAAGATAAAAAACTAATTTAGTAAGATTTTGTATACAGTTGTAGAAAGCAGAACAATAATGAGATAAACTAAGGAATTATTTGAAAGGAGGCAGGGTTTTTAAGGAGTTGAACTGGAGAAAATGTTGGAAGGATAAGATTGCTCTGAACTTTAATACTCCTTTTTTTGGACAGTTGACTTTTTATTCCAGTCATTATAGGTAACAAAGGCAATAGTACTTGAAACACATTAAAAACAATAATGGTTCCTTCACTGAAATGGAAATTCATGGAAGTTCTTTTACTGAAATGGAAATTCATGACAGTATACTAAAAATGCAGTAAAAAAAAAAACACATTGAATATAATCAAGTAGTCTTTTACTTTTTTGTTTCAAGTTGTTTTGATATCTAATTTGAATCTACTTGTACAATCGAGTATTATTCGAAAACCAAGAACTCTGTCTTGTTCGATTTAATGAAATATATACTCCTTTATTTGATGATTTAATGAAATACATACTTTTTCAAGTGAAAATAAAGTTCTTGTCAAATCGCTGTATTGTTAAACCTTCTTTCGGGACTGTACATTGTAGTGATTTAAGATATTCTTGTACAAATGTGTAAGATCACACAAAATCCACTCTCAATACAAAATTTCTTTCAACTCTCCTTTAAAGGTATTGTTTACCTTTGTGATTTTCAAAAATTTTCAAGATAATGCATATGTGTAGGTCTGTTGTACCACTAAACATCCATTTCATATGAAATCTTCACAATAGAGCCTAAAATTTAAGGAGATATCTGTATTTTTCTCAATAAACCGTAACTGTAGCCGGTTTAGTCTGGAAACATTTTTATTATAACTATTGTTCACATTTTGTCTATTTAACAATACTTACAATACTACAAATTTTTACAGTGGTTATTTCTATCCCTAACTCACATTTTAGAACTATTTTAAAGCACTAATGCTGGGTTTTTGTTTCATCTGCAAATGGTAAATTATGCCTTTAAAAGAGTTGTTTTACTGAAGTGAGCTTCAAACAGTGTGAGTGAAAAGGCACTGACAGAGGTGTTAATCTAATCAGTAGGCTCATATCCTAGTCCATTATCCCTCACCACTCCATTCAGGGAGGGCGGTAGACTCCCTGTCTAAGGCACAGCGAATAAGAAACTCAAGTGTTTCTGTAATTAACAATGTAAGAGATGTAGATTCCATACGCCAACTGCTGAATGAGTGAGTTAGGAATGTCTGAATGTAGTCCCTGCTTCTGGAGACTTCAGACTAATGAAATGTCACACACAGGTGGTAGACAGATTATCTTTTCATTCTTGCCTTTGTCTATCACTACAAGGTGCATGAACTAAAGTCTCCTTGTTTCAATTTCAGACGCTGGTTCACACTTATATATTATATGTCGAGTGTTCATCTAATTGTGCACTTTGCAATATTCTCTTCTCATTCTGTGTGATAATATGTCAGCAAGGATGTCTTCTTGGAAACATGATTGATGCTGAAATAATGAGTAATCAAAGGTGTCTTTCACCATGTGTCACACTTAGACAGTATTTATAGGTACATTATGCCATAAACATATGTCATACTGAATACCAAAAATGGGGAAATAATGGGTAATTTTGGATATTGTGGTGGCAAAAGCACTTCCTTCAAGCATCAAACCACAGTAATGACCTTTGACCTGTACTTGATCATGGAATGTAAGCCACATCTTCTGAGTATGATGGCCTGTATAGTCTGATTGGTAGTCTCCACATTTTCACTTCAATCTTCCTGTAAGTCAGTTTCACTGAAGACAAATGGCTTCATATCAATTTCAAATTTATTCTACATTCTCAAAAATCCAATTCTGAAATAAAAAATTGCAAATATACTATTGCTTTCAATGAAGTGGTCATATGAAAACATATCAAGTTTAATGTTTAATTTACATTTTCTTGTTAATAGGAAAAGCAGATGTCAATTATATATGATGTTTAATTTCAGAATCTTACTAGAAATTGATGGAAAATTAAAAAGAATGAACGACATGAAAGAAATTATACAGGTCCTCCATATTCATGGATAGACATGGCAGGATACAAATAAGTAAATTTGATTGATTGATTGATTGATTGATTGATTGATTGATTGATTGATTGATTGATTGATTGATTGATTGATTGGTTAGTTGATTGATTGATTGATTGATTTGATATCATTGATATGATATGATTTGATTTGATGGTTTCATATAGTGGCACAAAGTGTCAAGGCTAAAAATATTCATGCTCTTTTAGTGTCTGTACAGTTTTTGCACTGAAGCTTATGTTATTGTATGTTTTAGTTGAAACTACATAAAGCTCCATCAATACTGTTATCCTGTTATGCTTACAATATAAATGAGCATTAATATAACAATAATGATAATGATAATAATAATAATGATATTAATAATAATAATAATTATGATAATAATGATGACAATCATAAAGACGATGTTGATCACATTCATATAACTCCTTTCAGTTGTTCATGTTGCCTATTAATTATAATATACAATTACCTACTGATTACATAATATATTTTTCTATTCATAATTGTAATTCTATCTGAAAGAAAAACATTGGTTATCAGCACAAAATGACAAAAAAAGAAATGATAATAATAATCTGGCAATGTAATAAAAGCAATGATTATTATCAAACTTACAACTGCATGGTGATATCAAAGATTAAAGAAGGTTTTCATACATCAAGACAGATGCCAACAACTTACAAACAATGTCCCTAGGGACCCTCATTGTTTCTAAGTTTACCATTTCACTGTTTTCTTAATTTGTTGGCAATGAAGTGAAATCAACTTGAACTTGAACCAGGATAAATTGACACCACAGCAAGTAAGAAAAGCAAGAAAAGAAAATATGTGTAGAAAATGAAAATTATAACATCATACTATGATGTTATAATTTCTATTCCATAATGTTATTATCACAACTGTTTGAAAGAAAGGAACAGAAATTGTCAGATTATTTTGATACATGATCTCAGATGAAGAGAGACAATTACTGCTGACAGCCAAAAGAGAATTCACATTCATTCTTTAATTATTCCTATTTCTGCTTGGGTGGAGAAGAAATGAAATGTAAGTGTATCAAACTTGATTGAGTGATGTCTCAATTGTAATATTCACCTTGAAGTACTGGGAGGTGTCTGGAAGAATTGGTAGGGGTGGGGACAGTGTCTGGGTAATTGTGCCACGGTGGGTCACCCTGGATACAAAAGTGGCGCATGTGAAGGTAGCTGATGGTCAGTCGGATTATCGAGGCCTTGTCGAGCTGACTTGTGATAGCTGCTGGGAGGGGTAGCAGCTTGGCCAGCTCGTAGAACTCATAGTTCTCCTTACCGCGGCGCGACCGGGCAGCGTCCCGTGAGCGCTCTTTACGGATAGCAGCAATTCTGTGGGCATGATAGGGTGGCACATAAAAAGAACAAAAATCTGTTAGTCGCTGCTACTGGTAGAATGGCAGGGTTATGACTATTAAGATTATGGGTGGTATACAATTCATGAACCTATGAACATATCACAGGTTTGTTGTGCTTGCTACAGAGTCACTTAAGAATGAGTGTTTGTGCATAACTGCACATCTCATATGTGATAATGTGACAAGATTGAAGGTAATTTGTAAAAGAAGAGCTCTTTTTTTCACAAGTACTGCAGCCTTACATAACAAAATCAGACATAAATACATATATGATTGATTACATTTGTTGTATAAGTTCAGAACTGTCAATCAACAGACAACAGAAGCTGTGTCTTTTACTATTTATGACCACATCACACTGGTCAAAATGATGAGGTTTTTTTGGGAAAAAAATGACACTTTTCAAAAATTGTCAGCATCCCACAGAGCAATTGTAAAAGCCGCAATGAGATGCAAATACTGCTACACTATCTGGTTCTGCCGTCAAAGGGCCCCCCAGACGCGACCCGCTCTCAAGTAGTCGGCCCCTTCATTTGGAATGCAATGAGGAGAATAGGTCCCTACAGACTTAACACTCCTTTATCGCCCAGTCTCATTATATTTCTTCTCATTTGAACTCTACCATATCTAGAGAAGAAATGAGCAGGCAGCAAAAAGACAGGAATAAGACGGAAACCTGGCACTCCTTTACCAGAAGTCGCCCGCTTCCAATCGTCATAGCGATGGAGAGGGGATGGGGGAGCTCGAGCAACGGCCCTTCTGCTGCTCCCAGGTGTACTTCAGTGCTTTAACCCATAAAAGAGGCTTCCCTTCTTCTTTCCTTTGTAGGACAGACTTGTCAGCTATATCCTTCCCTAAGTTAGCAACTTCTTCCCAGCGAAGTCTGTTTCTTCTTCTCCATCTTCACAAAAAGACTCCATGGAGCTCTGCGAGGAATATTTTCATGTAGGAGCTCATTTTTTTTCCCCTCAAAGGAGGCTGCATTAATACAGCCTCTCTTAAATTACAAAGGAATTGGTTGCTTTAAAGACTGTCCTTTGTGATCTTATTCCTACCACAGATGTAGTACAACACATCCTTTTCTAAGAACATTTAAAAACATGAAAACCTGCAAACAATTTCATTCCAGGCGGATTATTATTTCCGATATAGAAGCACAATTTCATGTATTCCATGTATCATGTATTTCAAACAAATAGGACAAGATTTTACACTCTTTAAGATGTTACACAAGCATTTTCCCATTTTCTTCTATCCTAAAAAGATATTCACATCCCAAAATAAGCAACACAGAAATGAGTTTTGACATGCTTACTTTAAAAAAAATACTTCTGCATGCCACTGTCAGTGCACAGGTATGACACAAAAACAAGGGGAAATCCAAAAGCGTTTATGTCAAGGACACATATTTATAATAAAAAGATGCTACCATAGTGTCCAGCATCACAATTGATTGCTCAAAGTATTTGAAGGCACAAACATTCATACATTTATTTTCACAAATCAAAAAAGTATGAATGTCATGATACTTCATTCCCTGATGACATTGCATCCCTGAAATCTTCCAAGTTTTTCTCAAGTATCCCATTGACATAAAGATTTGAATAAAGTACAACCAATTTTCTCTTACGCTAAATCATAAAAGTTTTCAGTCATCATTTAGCTGTATTTATCTTTAAATGTAATAATTTCATATTTGACTAGATATTGCTCAAAAAGTGATTACTAAATTACCAATGGTGACCAATGGTGACCAAATATTCCCTGTGAAATGCACGGCACTTAAGAATATTATACTTCATTTGACACTAGAATTTCATCTCCTGAAAGTTTTAATATGAACAGAAAATGATGTTCATTCTTTACTTAAGATACTCTAACACTCAGTATGATTTCATATGGGAAAAACAACTTCGATTTGCAATTTTCATACACAAAAAAAGAAATTAATACATGTGGATAAATCTATAATTGCCTTTCATTATGAGGGAAATTAAGCTTATTCATGGCTACATACACTGCAGAATCACCACTCATTTTACAAGACAAAATCCTTCTTTTATGGAATACCAACTGTATAATCATATGCCCTGAATTCTGATCAATATTATTGACAGCACATTTTCCTTCTTTGTACAAATACATTACTGTAACATATGAACTGACATCATTTCACAATAACATTTGATATAAAGAAAGCACACACTGTTAGACTTGTATATCCCCAAGACAAAGAAATGAATACATTGTAAAATGGATTGTAATGGTAATAATTCATTCGGCGTAGTACGCAACTTGGTTATGAATCAAAGAATGTTCTCTTTTTTTTTTTTGTAGATTCTCAAGACCAAAACTTTTTTTTAAGGTATCCTTCTCTGTCTCACAAACAAATATTTATTCATGAAGGTTTTCACATAGGCATATGAATTTATTCTGTACAGGCCAAACCAGGACCAAGAAATATCCACTGAATCATGATTTGATGGGGCAAAAGTATGTAACCATCTGCGGGTGCAATACAAACAGTATGTTTTGCAATATTTTTTCTCAAAGGATTAATATTCTGGCCCGCTTTGAAAACAAAATAATATATGTCACAAGAAAATTGAAGGTTATCAAGTAATACTGCTCAAATAAAATGAAAGGTGTAGAGTTTATGTAACAAAGTACAGAGCAACCTGTGTGTTGAACTTTCCTGGCCCTTCCTCCATCGTCTTCCAATATCTGACAAATCTAAATCGCAATTTCTCCAAGTCCAGAAACTGTTGAGGAGAATGAATCAAGGAGGTTGCTCCTAAGACAATAGTCAAACAAATTGAACTATATACCAGAAATCTTAATCAATGTTTTCACAAATTTATGCAAACATTAACCTTTGCCTTTGAAATGGGGTTATTAATATAATTTCCTAGTCAATGAATAAAACCATCCCGAGGAGGACTTTAATACTTTCAGCCAAATTAGCCTGCATATTTATAGGCTTTGTGTTGCCATGCTTCATACATTTAATCTTATGTTTGAACAATGCCGATGCCCAGGAATCCAGAATCAATGAGAGAGCAATGGCTGGTATCGGGGGGAAAGGGTGTTTGATGCCTATACATGCTTACATGCCTACACATGGCATGCAGGGAGGGAAAAAAAATCTCAAAGAGTGGTGGAGATACAGATCCCTCCTACTTTACCTCATTGAGAGGATGAAATACTTAATTTGGAAGATTTGCCAAGAAATGTCACATGTTCTTTTCTGTGCCTCCTTCTCCCGACTTCATCCAATAGTACCAGGTGCACTTTCCCTTAAGATGTTGTCCTTTCTTTCATTTTCTGCGTCTCTTCTGAATCTCTCCTCAAGAAAGAACCTTTCCATTTCTCTCTTCCCCTCACTTCGACCGGTGTCTGGTCGAAGCTATTCACCAGAATTACACACAATTGCTGAGTCACTAGAGGAGTGCTGTAGCCTTGCTGCGGAGATTGGGACAAGACAATTGCCGGGGTGTATCTGGGTATAATAGGGCGGGATAAATGACGGATCTTAAGATCCTTTCTAACCCAGGCTAGGATTGCTCTTTGATCATTAGACCAGCATCTTTTGCCCTACCTTATTGATGCTACTCGATAACAAGATGCTTAGAGTATCTTCTCCACATACTTCTTCATCTGTTAAATTCTAAAATTGCTGACTCAGTCAACCAACCTGACTGAATCTACATCTGTTTTATAGTACAAAGTAAAAAATAAAAAAAAAAAAAAACATTACACAGGTATTGGCATTTGTGAAATTTGATAGACTGGATGTCACAAGTATTTGTAAAATCTTAACATTGTTAGTTAATTGATAAGAACAATGAAAATATACACATAATTTCAGCCACCTCATATTCTTAGGCGTCATTACTCAGTGACAATAACAAACTTGAAAAAACACATGGAATGATGTCCATAATGTATTCATGTGAATGATGACTTGAATGGTGCACAAATTTGATTGATCATAGGATTCATTCCAATTTCACCATCTGCTTCTATCAAATGCACAAGGCACAATTTAAAGGCTGTTCAAGAGATTATCTCACTCACATGATACTTACTATCAATGTCCCTCAAAGGGTGTGAACGAAAACCCTGAAATCCCTGCATTATATTCCAATCTAAGTGCAAGGCCATCATTAGTTCATTTGGAGGTTTATCTTTAATTATCCCTGAATCTTGGAGATTTAGATAATCTGAATCAAAGACAGTAATGCATGAGACAATGATACATAGATACACTCACTTAAGATCTGATGTCTATTCCATTTTAACATTTTGCAATTAAAATGTGTTGAAAATTTGTACTAATAACAATTATAGCCTTAGTTTGGTGAATGTTTTTTACACAATTTTTCACAAAATTCAAAATTTGTCTACAGTATTGTTTTTATTGTTGGCACTATACTCTTTCAGAGGCCTGTTTCATTATATTTGTTTTAGCATCACCAAGTGTAACACATACTTTGAAGAGGGCCACGTACGATGTGGCATTATGGCCATGGATGTCAGCGCCAGACAAGATTTGAACTTGGGGCCTCCTATTTTGAGGTCTAGGGATTACTAAGCATATGCCACAATTTTTCCTGTGCAGTGAATCCATTTAATGACAACATAGAATTAACAATATATAGTCTTATTCACCACTGAAGTTTTTATCTATGATAGTATGTACAGTCATAGGCATTGATACGATTCATTAATCGTCATGAAAGCTAGATAAAGTCAACAAGCATCAGCTTTCTTAACTTCATGTGTTTGGATTCTTTAAATCATATAAACTTAACTAAGCTGTATATCGTGTCTATAACTTTATTTGTCAAATACTACCACAGAAACAGTGAAAAAACTCGCCACCAACTACATGTATCAATAGTATTGAAAAAAAAAATATGACTTTAAAATTCAGATGCAGTCAAGCATAAGGGAGGAAAATTGCAAAGGCAGAAAAAGTACACATGTGAGCAATGTTTTTAATTGCATCAATACCATGAGGCAATTATCATCACAACACATGCACACAGACATTCATTTTTCACCTGCACAAGAACTTGTTAAAAGGTATAACCTGGGATTTATTTTGAGTATATTCCCTGCAATTTAATGTGATACAACCTATGCTAATTTCTAACTCACTGCTCAATTTTCTGACAAATTCCAAAAAGTATGTTTCTGAGGGTTTTTTTTTTTTCAATTCATAACATCTTGATACTCTTGAATTAAACTCCAAATTCTCATAGCTTTTTACCTACATCAACCCATTTTGGATTTTATCAAGCTCTTCAAATTCATCAGGATGACAAGGTGGTAGGTAGGTTATGTATGCATATCAACATTTTCAACCTTGCATTGTTAGAAATCATGATTCACATAATTTGTGTGTATTTCTTCAAAAATATTCTTCCATTCTTTGCATGAACACAAACAAGACATAATACCCTAAATTGAAATATTGAACATAATATTAACTTAGCACATACATTGCTCCACCAAAAATCTAAAAATGTTGCCCAACACCATAAAAAATAATATTCTACATCAAAGTTGCCCCACCCCCATAAAAAGCTATTTAGTTTTTGTAAAACAAATATATACCAGACTAAAGCCAATGAAATTTTGTTTTTAATGGTTAAGTACTTTCACTCCTAATATCATATTCTTTTGGTTTCTTTGGAAATCAGATATGACTTCTAAAACTACAAGATAAAACTATTGAAAAACTAACAATGACTATTAATATGAGACCTTTTTCTGGGGATAGGGGAGTGCAGAAAATCTTAAGATAACTGAAATAAATAACTATATAGACAATAATTTTGTGAATGGTAGTTACTTCTTTAGATTTCAGCCATTCCATCATAATGTGATATCTTCATTTATGTTTTTGGAATTTAACACTGATTTCTTGCAGATTATCTGGTTGTTTTCAAAATCTGTGCACATTACCAATAATTCTTGACTAACTATTAAAAGTACCTTCAAGGAGTGGTGAATAAAAACATAGGGAGTATATCCACTATGAATCAAGCTCACACAACCAAACTTAATGTAATCCTAGAAGAAATTTTCAAAGTGTGCCAATCAGTTCAGATGTTTACTGTTTTCAATGCCTGGACAAAATTGGATTGATGAATGCCACACCTGACAAATGTGGTCCTTCTGCCATTTTTACAATCAGTCACAATTGAGGCACTTAAGAAATATGGTTTCCCATTCAACCACACTCAATCAGATCAATTTCCATTGCACCACTTGACCATAAAAAAGTCAAGACATAAGGCCAGAGTGAATAGATAGCTAACCTGCAGATTTTAAAAGGCAGTCTTGCAAATGCAGGAATCAACTTGCATTTTCATTACCATTCTTGCCAGATTTTTTTTCCCCTCCTCATCTTCTCTGTCACATTTTCCGCCATCTCTGACACAGGCACTTACGGATCATTGGAGATTGAAGGAGTGATGTGTGGTCTGACCGATGCTTGTGGCATAGTCTTCAATCAGGGGGCTTAATTTGCTTTCCCACCCTGATTGATATGATATCGTGGAGTGGATAAACTTTTTCACGCTCATGTAAGCGTCGATGGAGACGGATCACTTTGTAAGACATCCCTGATAAGGCGTCTTTTCCAACACAAGAGGATTTATCTACAATGAGTATTGTAATGCGTCTGTGACTTGACTCCAAAGCGAGGAGAACTTCTATTTGCACATGTAAATTTCAGCATTGCATGCATCAATCAGACAAAGTGATGAAGAAATTGGAAAATTTTACACGAGGTGTGGGATTGAGTCAATGAAGGCAAACTGAAATAAAATCAATTTCAGTGAAATGTGGCTGAGGTATTATATGTACTGAGCTTTTTGTTTTGTTTTTTAGTCTGGTGTCTTTGGTTGATTCAGAGGGCATTAAAGTTGTACTGATATGGGATATGGAGGAAATTGACCATGACAGCTAGTTACTGCCAAAAGCCTCAAGCTTTTAGTATTTCTAAGACCATATCATATGAACTTCCATCTTGAATGCATTGATGAATCAAATGGAGAAGACTTGATATTTTCATGGAAGAAGTGTGGTTCGAAAGAGGACAGGCTCCTAGCAATTAAAGATAATTCAGTATTGAAGAAGAAATTCAGGTAACTTCCGAAAATCTAAAGTAAGTTCCTTATGCAAGTAGGTCCATTACCAGCTGAGGAGAGTAAATGGAATATTTGAATACACAAAATCTGTTGAAGTTTTAATCTTGATAAGTTCTTTTTATTATAGGGGACCTATTGATGATGAAACATACCTCAAATTTAAAACATAGAAAAAAATACATAAATTTGGCATTGCAATCATCACCATTGACCCTTTAAGTGTATTGGCACATAGGAACATTTTCAAATGTAATTTATTCAATTATGAGAATTGTAAAGTTTATATTCTTACATTTCCAGGTTGGTTTTGTAGACAGGTGATGTATTTGGAGAAATGATTTTAAAGTTTGAAGTACAGGTAACTATTTAAAAAAAAATCAGTTTTATACCATCTTATTGTTAAGAAAAAAAAAAGATTATCAATAAACTTGTATCGAGTGTCTGGTCTGATCTGAAATAGTTGTGAACAAAATAATCAGTATGATTTCATTGAAATGAAAACTTGTTTTAACATTTCTTAGGATTTACACACTAGTCTTTGTGAACAATTTCAATTGAGGGAGATAATAAGTTCTCTTAATAATCATAATTACAAATCAAATTTCACTGGAAATATTTCATATGCAAAGGAATATGAACATTTCATTGTGTAACATATAGATAAAATCATAATGATAATACAAGACTATTCTTTGCAGGCAACCCTCTCTTCTTTTTCTTTTTCTTTTTATAGAGAAGTCATTATTTTTAAAAAAAATCATATATATTTGACAACTATTTGCAAAAAATATTTTACAATGATAGCTATAAAGTTGCATCCAGCATTAGCCAACATATCAGACATCTGATGGGAAATTACTAAGGTGCAAATGACATGACATAGGATATGGATTTCATAGTGAGGTGCACAAGTTATAGAAAATGAATACAAGGGGTGTATGAACAAGAAACAGGTGGAAACTCACACACTGGTATCAAGAGCTGGGGAGAAGAGAGCCCTGGGGATATCACAGTATAGACAGTCCATGATCCTTACTACCAGCAGACGCTAGATGTCGCACGCACGGACCAGTCTCTGCCTACAACAACCTTCAAGCACAAACTCAGAAGTGTGGCCCCCTTTATGTACGAGACTGATAAGATCTCTCATTTCATGACTAGTGTGGAAGAGGATGCCCTTTTTTATATCCGAGGGAAGGGAAACTCTATCAAGACTCCAGCCTAGCTTGCCCCGCCAATAATGCATCCATTACAATGCAATAGGAGGTTCATTAAAAATGCAAACCATGCCGAGATACGAACCCAAAACAGACTCTGCGTGATAGATGCCCCTTTCGGCGGAGCCTGACGTCTTATTTTGGACAAAACACTCCCCGGAGACTACGAATCTTCTTTGATATGTCTCAGAAATATAGGAAGACTATTTAATATGCAGATAGTTTTGCGAGGGAAAACCATTTACGCTGGACATAGGATTAATAGCCGGTAGGGAGGGAATCTTCCAAACCTTATGGCAAATCATTACTTTGTTCCTAATCGGGTCGGTAACAATTGAGGTGTAACCGATTCTAACGAAACTAGACGCTTACCGGCGCCCCCCTACGTTGTAAAGGACCGCCTATCTTACTGGTCCTGCGTCACTGTGGGATTCCTGGGAGACATGCCTCCAATACAGATTTGACGCTGCCTCGGTGGCGCTACATGCATATTGATTTGGGATGGTGTCGCGAAGAGTATTGCGCGGGGAGGGAAGTGGTGATGGGGGTAATGTCACTATGTATGGAGTTGACACCAGTACGACGATATTCTCAACACCACATCATCATTGCCCAATACCCAGAGGTGAGCGCTTGATGCGCTACAAAATTAACCATTACTGTAATCAGGTAATTATGCTAATTAAAACGAGCTTGGGGCCAAACTTCTTGGGGGACGGTATTTGGCCACTTTCATATTTTCTCAGCCTTTATCTTTGTAACCTTAAGCCTACTTGCACTGAGGGTATCACCATTCAGATAAAGGGTTGTATTTCATTGCACTGGGAATTAACTTCACATTTCATCCTCAAAATCTGCATACCTCATCCTTTTTTTTTTACCCTCAGTTCTTAATCATACCTTTTTTTCTGCATAAAATCATACCACAGTATAGAAATATGATTTATCTATTCAGTTTGTATTGCATATTATGTTGTCTTATAGTGACTTAAAGGATATATGTATAAATATAAATATATATATATATATATATATATACATATATATAAAGAATATGATCAGTCATGAATTCCTATATTACTTACTTAAAAGACAAAAACGAAAATTAAAATGAAGCAAAGGATTTGAAGAATTTCGCTAACTTGATCCTATTTCATTGGTGGGAAAAAGTGTTTTGTATAAGTTGCTACAAGACCAAAATTCACAAATAAAACAATCATTTCAACAAACATGAAAGCATAGAGCAAGAATAAAGCAGATAGGAACAGTGGGTTCTGATTATCCCCCTCCTCTCTCTCCCCCCCCCCCCCCCCCCCATACACACACACTGCCAAAATTGTGACAACTGTTCAATCCTTCTGATAGGAAAGGTTCCCATACATTTTTTTAATTTTCTGAAGTTTCTGAAGACAGAAATATGTCAAAGTTTAAAGCATGATGCATGATGGATAATAATAGTTGCAACAGCTCATCCTTGATTTTAATTGGCTCAGGTTAGATGTTAAAGATACAATGACTGTCAGTTATATAATTCTATCAAGTGGTAAAGGTACCAAATAAGATATAACAAATTAAGAAATGAAATGTGCAAATATCATTCAGTCATTGAATGCATCATACAATTAAAATATTAAGTGTAAAAATTGTACTCATCATAAAATATACGTGACAGAAGTATTTTGACAATATTCAGTCATCTGTATTTGTCTCTACCACATTTTCATAATCAAAATAGGTATATTTTTCAACTCGACTTTTTCAATTTTATTGGCGAAGCTAGCATATAGCTTAAGTGAAAGCTGTTCATAGTGTGAGTGTGTGTGTGTGTGTGTGTGTGTGTGTGTGTGTGTGTGTGTGAGTGCATGTGTGTCTGTGTGTAAACACACAGCTTCATATCCTTACCCAAATCCCATTGCATCTTGCACCTACCTATACCATATGGTGTTTGTGTACTCATAATTGGTTTCGAGCTTATACCAGATTTCTTGCAGAAATTTGAAATGGAAAAGTTTTGACTGACTCATTAGAAATACAATGGCAAACTTCATGATTCAAACATTAATGTGTTTTGGGTTGTTGGTTTTTTGTTTTTTTTTGCTGTTTTGTGAGTTTGTTTGTTTTTTGCTGTTTTGTGAGTTTGTTTTTGCGTATTAACACATTTGCCATGCACTGTGTAGTTGCATTTTACAAAAATGATATTTTTCATGTCAAATGGAAGATGCAGATTACGAAAAAGATGGCCTAAAATGATTCCTGATGTCTGAACGCTCAAAGTATATTCCTGTTATCACAGAAAGACATCTTGCTTTAGCAGATACACTGATCCAACTACGGTAGCATCCTCTTAGCCAGTCACATCTCCACTATCCCTTTTCAACCTATGATTCTTGACATTGCACACTTACAAACAACTTTGTCACCCTGTGAGTAAGTTGAGCTCTGCTGAGGTTTTGTGTTGTTATTGTTGTTGTCATTATTGTTTTGTGTGGCCGCGTGTATGAGAGAAGATATTATCTTCTATTTTGGTCACATTTATTTTTCCTGGCATGCATGGCCAAATAGTGTCTGTGCCATAAATTTGCTATGTTATACATTTTATATGTTTGCCTTCTAAAATCATAGTAAGTTCTGTTTACAGTATAAGCATCATATATCAATGAGCAAATGTACAATGGTATATATAGATGAATTTAATATGAATATATTCTATTGGTATAACAAATTGGTGCTTTCATTGTTTTGTTCCCAGTGCTCCACATCTTACAAGCTTGGCTTTTTAGTGAAACACTGTTTTCCGTCGTGATGAATATATTTTTTTTTGTTACCATGACAAAGTGTGCATTTGTTTTTTAATGACATCAATAGTGCACTCACTTTATATTGTATTTCCAAAAAAGATGTCCTTATCAGATGAATGAAAGACAAATCGACAACATGTACCGCTTTGAATCATGTTTTCTTTTTCTTTTTTCATGATGGAAATAAACAAACTATTGAACTATTGAATCGAAAAAAATTGATCATCTATACTCCAGTGTCATTGGATACAGCCAACAGCAAGATGTTTCTAAGTATTGGTATCTACTGCTGAGGCATAATGATAGGTGATCTTGGGGTCTCGTAGGGGAAAACATATATTAAATTTTGTGGCTTAATTTGCATTTTCTTCAATCGAATCTCATCATTTTTTCTCTCATCACATCACCTATCACACGTAGAATGTGTTCGAAGAAGTATGCCAATGCAACCAACTTTCTTTAATTTTTATCTCACTCTCTCCCATCTAACATATCTCTCCTCCCCGCATCCCCATTAGATGGGCACCGTAGCAACACATCATGCGTGTTTGCATTTGTGCTCACCAGAGAGCACAATATGCTACATTTCCCCCCGATTCGGTTACGCGCCCTGATCAATGCAGCCTCCACTGCCGAACACTATTGCGTTTCGTTTCACGACGAGCTGCGACTCGCATCGAGTGTATTATTGATTTTGTGGCGTTGCGGTCATGGACTCACAGGCAAGGGTTTCTCGGTCAGAGAATTCATTCTTGTGGTTGTGTCCTCCGGGCGATGGAGGTTCCTGACCTTCACCTTTCAAGAGACTCATGACATGATGAAGCAAGATGAGACAAGATAAAGAATGGATTGGTGGCAAAAAAAGGCCTGCGAACAGAATGTTGACCAGTGACTGATTACACAACAAGATGTACTCGATGATTAATTCAGTGGTGACTGGGAAAGAGAAGGGAATGTCTACCAGTAAGATTTTTCATTGCATTAAATTTGGATGAGGGAGGTAGAGAAGCCAGGAAGGTGTGTATCAACTCTGTGTGAAGCTGAAAACAATGTACAACTGTGATATGAAAATCACCATTTATTTGTAAGTAGCAACAATATTGTTGTGAAGTCATCAAGACAAATATGAACGAAAATGCTGTATCCTTTTTCTTTCATTAAAAAAGTCCTGATAATGATCATGGCATTCTCAGGGTGTACCTTTCTTTACGTATCTTTAATATATTTCTTTTAATATCTTCATATCTTTTTACATCAAGTTTGTGTTTTGTATCAATCTATCTTTATGAGAAGAAAATTTGTTTCTAAGTACTGACAATGCAACTGAAGATGTTTAATTTCCTGTTTCTCTCCATTAGTGAGAATGGGTAAGAGCATTAACATAATCACATCTTATCTAACTTTGATAAACGTCCAGGCAAGACACAAACTTTATGAAACCAAGAATACAAATGCATCGCAGCATACCTTGTTGCCTGCCCAGTAGAGGAGTTCTTGCATGAGATTTCAACCCAATTTTGGTTTGTGACATAGTCAGATATAGTTTTCAAAATTCTTTTATATGATGTAGGGTCTAATAATTATAATTTTGTGTGATTTCCAAACATGAAAGCCTTACGTCCTTCTGGCAGGCAGGTGGCAACCTGTATATTTCCATCATTCAAGTTATTCAACGTCGCTGTTGTGCTGGTACTGTACTGTAGATACAGGTAAGTCTCAAAAAAGGGTCATTACACTCTCAGTGTTACTAACCTTTCAACATGAATGTGCATTGAAAATCATTAACAATAGGAAGAATTCAAACCCTATTGACAAAATACCAATGATGCATGTCTAGTCATGAAATACAATTCATGAATATATAATTTTCTTCCAAACACACTTTTTTCACAGCATTTCCAAACGTGGCACAAACACAGTGAGAACTGCAGCTTATCGCTGAGGTCGATGTATTTCTTTTTTCTTCATGGGAGCAGAAAAGCCCCTATTGTGTGACATGATTTCAATAGAGGTGTTGTCTGATGTCAGTATGAACAATTCACAAGAACACTGAAAAAAATGCCCCCTGAGAGAAAAACCATGCTGAAGACCCTGTCTATATCGGCCTACTGTCTATAATGGCCACTTTCTCTGTCTCCCTAATTGGGTGGTCACAACAGACAGGTCTTACTGTAGGCCTACATAGCGGCATTATTCCAGGATAAAAGCCTTACCATCAAAGTTCAAATTCTAGAGTAAACATTTTGTATAACATTTTTGATTTTTCTTTTCATCATCTGGGGATGAACAACACAATTTAATCAATATATGAAATCATGAACTAGTCTATCATTTCTTTTTTTCATGACTGTACCATTTTGGGAAAAATTGTTACAGTCAAAGCCATCAACCAAAACCAAAGAGTGTAGATTATTACTGAAATTAAACCAAGCAGTTCATTGTTAGATAATGAAACATGAACTCCTCAAACCCAAGGGTATTTATAATGGTGCAACATGCACAACATTGTGAACACATGAGTGTGTGCTACAGCTCCAATAATCACAATCTCAATTCTGAGTATGATATGCTTTATGAAATTGGTTTAGAACTATATCAGCTGGTGAAACTTTGTATATCAATACAATGGGGCCGCTCTTCAGTCAGATATATGCAGACGGCCGTGCGTATTTTAGTGATTGCTTGGGTTTGTGCCACGTGTACAGCTAGCTGCATTGCACAGAGCAATTTGTAATCTGCCGTAAGATAACATAAAGTGCAGTTATGCTTTTTGCTGCACACTTTTCGCATTCTCGTGCATTAGCGAAAAAAATTAAGAGAGCACACGTGACTCACCTCGGTGCTTGTGATTGGCTACATTCCTAAGCCCATTTTACAAAAGGTACTAACATGAGTGTGGATGCACTGTATGCCAATGACAACTAAACTCTTATCAAATTTGATGGGTGCATTATGAAATTGTACACAAAGTGTACACGATACTAAAGGGCTAAGCCATGTTAAACTCAGAAAGACAATCGAGCCAATAAAATACTATTTTATTGAATACACATTCACATCGACACAGAATAAAAATGTTTATATGAAAAGCCTGTTTATCAGAATACTAACAGGCAAGAGATGGGGACTGGGGAATAAAGAGAACAGATAGCTCTGTGACTGATGGATAGCGTAAAGATTAGGTGCTCACTCAGCTGTTTGGGGTATGTGGTGCTCACATACATACATGATCACACTAGCAGCCACCCAGTGTGCAATATTCAAAGATTGATAATAATACGGGCATTTTTATTGAAAGAAAACAATATTGAATATGAGCCGGTGTAGCCCGGGGGCACCCTCTGCTCAGCCATGCTGCCATTATTACATGTTATGCGAGCCTACACCAATTCAGGGCCATGTCAAAAAATTAAAGCCTAATTTAGTCCTGTGAGAAACAACCATCGATGAAGACAGCCTCTTGTCTAGACGCACAAAGCTGCATATAATTCTAATTTTTTGCTCATTAAGCTTTCGGAGGGAGATTCTCAAGACAAAAAGAGGAAAACAGAAATGTTGAGATACTGCTTCCTATGATGAAGCTAGAAGAATTCACCTCTAAACTGATCTTGAATATGCTGAATAACATATTACCAGTAATATAACACACACAAGCAGCAAATGTTGGTAGAACTCAAAATGTTTGGTAGCGTCAGCGTACATATGTTGCTTGCTGCCAAAGATATTGCATGCATATTAAATCAATACTTTTTCATCACAAACAATTCTTGGACAGTGATCCCTTTGCACATAGCAAACCCACTTTGGCCCTTCACAATAAGAAAAAGAAAAAATTTTCCGTTGGTGATCATGCAGGCTAGCTATATAGATAAGCGCAAGAAAGTTGCTAGTAAGACAATGTAGGAAAAAGACGAAGTGGGTCACATGACAAAATGTTCCCGACCTTTCACCCTTTGTCAGGCTGGATTATTTGCCATGGCGGCGCAGGGTTTGATGGGATCAGGGCTGCTGCGGTGAACTTTTAACCTGAATGTAGTCCACTAAAACCAGCTCTTCCCCAGGCAACACACATTTTAAGGCTGCGCTTATAAAGTCATGGAACTCACATGTTTCATACCACCAGACTACACACTAAAATCGCCCTATTATGCGTTGCACCCTTCTTGTTACCCTAGGATCATGACGGATCTCAAAGTCCTTTGGCTTCCGCAAACAATGAAAACAAAAGCAACCCATAAGTATATGAATATGAACCCGAGTATGGCCTATCATTTAGTAAGTTTGTGCTACTGAATGTTCAGGATGTACACATAGACATCCAAATGGAGATATCTTTTATTGCATTTTGTTTGAAGTATAGAGATAACTCTGATTATACCACTGACGACTGAGCAAAGAAGACCTGGTGCCTACGTGCTTTGAGCCAAAATGGAAACACTTAATGAGCAAGCAGTAAAGCAATCTTAAAAAACCTTATCTGTAACAAAGATAATTTTGGGTCATGGTTTGAACATTTCACCCACATTTCATTATCATCACTATTGATTACTCCCTGATAAAGACTTGAAACTAAAAATGAGGTCATGTTAAGGATAATAATACTGTTTTGAGCTAGTTGACTTCTTTTAATGTCATTCCAGCAAACCTTTTTCCAACTGACATTCTGTGGCATAATCGCAATGATAGAGAATGATAATAGATGTCATAATAATGATGATAAGTACAGCACTAAAAATGTGCCATTAAATCTAGTGATCTATTAGAAAAAAAAATCACTATCATTTATTTCATAAATAAGACAACAGCACAATAGTGCAAAATAGTGATATACATTTTATATAATAAGATATTTTCATTCTTGAAGCAAATCCTACTCAGTGAAATATATAGGGTTTCTTTTTACCTTCCTTACCTTTCTCAATAAGGCTGCTAGTCATAATAACTTACATCTTACAAGTAATTCTTGCATGTAAATTCCTCATATTTCACATATCAATTCTCTTATTTGTTGCATTCGAAAGTTTTACACTTTTAATTCTTTATGATTTAAAAACAATGACATGAAAAACTTATCCAGCTCTTATAACCAAAATGTTTTTGTTTTTTCAAATTAACAAGAATGACAAATATATATATCAGCTAAAAGTAAAATAATCCATAATTACACAATTATCAATATTGTTCTTAAAACTGTAATTACTTACTCGCTTGAAAAAATTTTGAACACTGAATAAAATACGATTAACATTTTTACTTACAACAGCATCCTTGTATTTGTTTTTAGTTTATATGTTTACAATATATTGCACGATTTTATTGCCAATTCCATGTTACACAAAGCTATTGTCAGATAAGATATTTAGTTACTCTGGGGAAAATTGAGATACTGAAAAAAAAAGAATTATCTCAGATTCAATGTCAATATGGAAAACTTTACCATGGCATAGTATGAATAACAAGGGTGATCACTGGAGAAACTATTCCTTTGTAATTGAAAAGATTTAAACACCAGCAAACTCAGTGGTGTACCTACACAATGTACTCTTTCATGTGTATTAAGGTGACAGTCAAACCATGACAATCTGCATGAAAAATATTTTTGAAGTTGAAATGATCACAAAGTAGATGAGTAAACATAGGTTGGAATGTGATTGCATAACAGATATGAATATCTGCTATCCTTATTCATGAGGTCTTGAGACCAATTAATTTCAAAGTTTGTTAGTTAGCATATTGTCTCTACTTTCTTGGGTACAGAGAAATAATCAACCAATACACATATGGAGCAGGATATTAGCTTTGAAAGCAACAATGATTTGATTTGACATTGTACACACTTTTATTTGTAATATTGTGTCAGAAAAGGAATTGAATAAAAATCTTTTGTGTCAGTCAATGGAGAAATTTGAGTTAATGACACCATACATTCTTTATTGCAAGTTACATACATTCATGCATACAGTTTATGTTTTGTGTTGAATGTTCATTTGTTGTTATTTTGAATTAATGTACAAAATAAGTTTTTATGATAATGTGATTTTAAAATGGATAAGATTTATTGTGAAATGCAAAGGGAACATTGATTTGTCATATCATTACATGCACTATAGAAGATTAATTATTAAACAATTACATTGTATGTATGTGCCCGAGACTAACATTACTGTATGATGAAAACATACAAAACTTTAGTCCTATATCATTCTAATTTCATGGGGTTTTTGTATGGAATGTCTGTCATTTTGTTTTCTTACTTTTTTCTAGTAGAGCAAAGTTGAACATGAAGTGGAATTGCATATAATTCCATGCAAATGAAATAGAATAGCAGCTGTACAAGAAGTTAAAACAGGCTCACAGTATTCATGGAGTATATCATTAATTAATGATTGTATTGAGCACCATTATGATTGGTAGATATCACAGTCCTAATTCATGTCCTATAGATCAGACTATTGGGTAACTGTAGCATACTCTCAAATAGCCCTGTAGTGAACATATTTTGTTTCATTCATCATCTGCAATTGTTGTAATCAACTCTTGTAGGAAGGGGCGTAAAATGGATAAATCCTTAATCCCCCCATCATAATGGTGTCCAAAGTTTTGCTCAATTAACATATACTTCAAGTCTTTCAATCTCATGAGTGTCTGTGGGGAGGGGGAGGGGAAGGGGAGGGGGAGGGGGTAAAACTTTTGAGAGGGGTAGGGAAAGGGTCATGACTTCAGTCTTTATATCATGGCTGAAGTGTCTACCCTTCAGCCCTATGGTGTTATACAGAAAGCTGTATGGTAACGATAATCTGCACAGTAAAACAAATTCCCAGTCTGCTGAAAGCAGACTGTTTGAGAAAGAGGAAAGAAATAATTTATCTCTCAGAGTTCCACAGTTGTTCTCCCCTAGCTGTTCCAGGAACTGGTGTGAAGACTCCTTATGGGAAAATAAACAGCCATCAGCTACTGAAACCAGCCAAACAAGCAACTCTGAAGGCACTGCGATTGTTTGGTAATGATTAATCGCCTATTGTGAAACCTAGACACAACACATACAGGGCTAGACAAAGCCTTAGCCCTATCACCAGTCTACTACCATGACAACTGGTCCTTAAACTTGGAACCACTCACAGACTGTCTGCTTTTCCAGACCCGATATGACAGTTACATTCCAAGGAATAGACAGTGCAATGTGAAAACATTCTAATCAGCTGAAGTGATTTCCATTCCAGGGTCCCTTTTTGTCAGTTCCATTGTCACTCTTTGACGATAAAACTTTTTTTGCAAGGGTCCCTGAAAATCATTGAGGTCTATTTATGGGACAACAAACCACAATGCTCTAGACAGTGAGACTAGGTCAATATGACTGTAATAAGTAGGCCACAAATCTGGTTGCCCTTAAATGAACTCTGGGCATCATTTGGTTTGATGGATGTCTGCATGGCCAGCACAGACAAGACTATCCAAGCAGCAAAATACCTAGTTAAGCCTTTCATAGCCACTGCATGGAGACACTACTGATGTATTTGAGTTGCTGGTAGCAAAGGAAGGGTTAACCAGCCCAGTCTGGTCCATCTGGTCAAGAGATGTTACACTTCCTCCTGCAAGAAGGGAATGTGCTGGTCAATAAAATGGGAATACCCTACAAGTCTAGAAGAGAAGAATACCTTCATAATACAGATGGTTTTTAGTTTGTTTGGTTTCAGCAAACTAGAACTCTACAGCTCACATGAACATATTTTGAAAACTGCATTTCTCAAAATATTTTTGTAAGAGTTGAAGCACACTGATAAGGCACCAATCCAACACAACAAATAGTGCAGAGTGGTACAAAGTGATCAGATATATACAACTTACTGGCACTTTTCTATCACTGAGTTTGGGTTTTAATTTGTCCGTAAAAATATTGCTCTTTTCTGGCTTGTATTTGAACTTCTTTTCACTAGAACAGGACAAAATCATACAAAGATATATTTGCTCATAAATTTCAACATCCATTTTGCTAATCACATGAGGATATCTTGCTTTCAATTCAAACATCCGTGACTTCTCAAGACATCTTTGAACATTGATATCGCATACTCAAATTGCTTACCAAAATCTAGTTTATTTCAGAGGATACATGTTGTTTTTTTGAGCATTGACAAACTATCACAAGCCATTGACCAACTGTTTCCAGGAGCCAGATTATGATTAAATGCATTCTGTCATACTCTAGATTGAGATTTGTAATGGAGGCGTAGTTCAGATGGGCGATCAACAAAACCAGGTCGTCATCGCGATGGGTCGTGGAGCAATTGCATTGGTAGTTAAGTCTGTCTTAACCATAGACAACCTAATTGTACATCATGTCAATGGCATGTGGAGATGATGGGACAAAGAGAGTTAATGTGGGTGGAGAGATTACGCTGATGAGATGAGTAGTTTCTGCTGATGGAACTCGTCAATTCTGATTCGACATTCATCCATTTGTTATTGGAATATATATATATATATATATATATATTTACATATATACATATATATATATATATATATAAAAAGATATTCTTTAAAAGCAAGAGAACCATAATAGTAATAAGTATGTGCAAAAAGTAAAGAACATTCACATCTGGTGCATGGTTTATCCCGTTGAACACTCTTAAAACATATGGGTCAGAACTGACTCGGAACTGGGTCCGTTGGGGTCACACACCGTTCCAGGTCAGAAATGACAAGGAATGGGGTCAGATATGACCCATTCAGAGTCATGAATTGGGTCAGGGTAACCCCATTCGGGGTCTTCATGACCAAATTCCAAGTAATTTTAGACCCGGAACGGTGTGTGACCCCAATGGACCCAGCTCCGGGTCAGTTCTGACTCGGACTTTTTTTAGAGTGAAGACTAGTCCCCAGCATACTCGGGCAGGTGTCTATGGGAAATGTGTGCTATGGCAAAAATCAGCTCGTCCTAAATGGGTTTAAAAGCTGTCCAAAATCACATTTTACACTAGGAAATTTATGTGATACTACTGTATTCAAATGCTCAGTAATAGGTATAGAATTCATGTATTATAGCAAATTTGATATAATAAAAATGATTAAAATCCACCTCTGTGTTTCTCTTTTTTTTAATAGAATAACCTCATTATCAAGCAATAAATAAGATACAAAGTTCTGTCTGATATATATTGTCTAATATATTCGTCCTGCCTCAACATTTTCCATCTGAGTAAAAATAAAAGAATTTAGAATATAAAACACATCTACTGTAATGCAGTTTTGATTGATAGCTTAAAGACAATAGAATTTTACTCCAACTACACTTGAAATCTCTGGTGTATATCCTCTTTTCCAGTCCCTTATAATGGAAAAAAAAATATGAAAAAAAAAAAATTGGAGAATGCCACACAAGGAAGTATGTTCAAATTCAGCCCAACTTTGGCAATAAAAAGGGAAAATCATTTCTTCAGTGAGTACTTTCTGCTCTTATTATGTGGAAAAATGTAATTTCATGAATGGGTCATGCGAATAGCTTGCTCTTGTGGCATTTTGCTGCGGGACTATTTGATTCCAAAACAAAGGAAAAATATGCTTGAAAAACTGCATGATGTTTGCAAATTGGATCTCATTGCCACTGAGAAGAGTTAATATAGTATAGCAGAAAATTTTGATGAAATGAACAGAAACGTAAATAGATTTATGATAAGAATCAAATGAAGAAATGTCAAGGAATGATATAAAAAGACATTGATATTGGGAGCTTTGACAGTAATAGCTGCTTTTGCCGTCACTCTAGCCATTTAGCCAGAAAGGAATGACTTGATTGGCTCATCCGTCATGATTCCACCTCCAGACTGTGAAGAGAGCCTTGAGATGTCCTATCTGCTAGGTTTAGCCAAGTGTCGTCTGCTTGTTACACTGTGGCTTCACTTCTTGTCACCCAAGGATTATGAGATCACTTGGCATGGTGCGATGTGTAAAACAAAACACCAAAGTCTCCTACAAAAGGTGAATGAAACTTACACACATGCAAAACTAGCAGCTGTTGGCAGTCTATAACATGGATCATGCAACATTAATGATTATTGATGGATAAGGCAACATGACAGTTCAACAGTGCCTATCATTCAATTCTTCTCCACAGTTCATGGGCTAAAGTGAGTAATTTCATTAATGCCATGATCTGTTATTTGCAAATGGTGAGAAAGGGTTGTAGATCCAAAAGCCAACCTTCATATATGGCATCCTTCCTGCATGCATTTTCCTGATGTTATATAACCTCACATACCTCTACATGGCAATTTATCTGTCACAATGTATCTGTAGGTATGTGTACATTGTATAGAATCATATTTCTATCAAAGTAAAGCAAGATTTTGTGAATGTGTTTTTCATTTTACAACTTTGGTTTCATCAGATGGTCATTCACCATCAGCACATAGGCATCATTTGGGCTGAAGATGTTTTGCAACATCCGCCCCAACCCAAAAAAAAAAAAAAGGAACACACAAAAACTTACCAAAGTTGAAAATGACAAAGATCACAAAAATAATGAAATTCGACCAATATATCACATATTCTAGAGATCAACTTTCCCTTAACTTTTGAATGTCATGCAAGCTGCTACTGTACTCTATAAAAAAATTGTTTTTAATTTTGAGTTTGAAGCATGTCATGACTGTGAAAAACAATGCTATTTATATCAAACAAAAAGTGCAATGACTCATGAAGAATGTCAAGTTGTTTGAGATGACATGTCAACTTTCAAAGCCACATGATGCCAAAAAAGAACGCCTGGTTTCCTCAAACTTAGTGTCAAAGGATACCTGTGTCACGAGATTTCTTCCAATGATCAGGATTTCATGTCTGGTTCCTATAGGAGTGGATTAAATCCAGCCCCAACCCCCTTCCCTTCTCCATTTTTGTCTTGTCGTCAAGAGCATGTTTAGATGCACAATGGGCATTCTTTAGAAAATGAAAAATGTACATCTATTTAATTTGGATATTCCTTGGACAATGTGCAATACACTTGCTACAGAATTTCAAAATTGTAAATGTTTCCATGAACCAATGATATTTGTGGTAACTACATATGCAAATTAAAGATAATGACATCATCACCTCACAAGTATCCCATCAACCTGTACAGAAGTCTTTACTAAAACTTCTTTCTTTTTGACAATGCAAAAATAATTATAATGATGATGATGATGATAATAATAATAACAAAAAATTAAAAAAAAATAATAATAATATTGATAATAATGATAATAACAATAATAATAATATGTTGTACAGGCTTCACATCAAATCTTTTAATTACTTTCCAAATATGACCCATAGGTAAAATGGGTTGGTGAATTATTATTCCAAACATGATTTGATCAGCTCTCTCTGTACCAGCTATTGAGAAATTTTAGAATTGCATAACTCTTTAATTCAGTGTCACATTTTGATGACACTTCTTCATTCTGGAATTGTACTTTTTAACCTTTAGTCTTCATACAAAGACATTGGTTCAAGATTGCTACGGGGAAGATAAGTTTCATGAGTTAACAGTAACAGTTTCTCATAAACTTGTTTGAAATATAGAGCAGTGTTATAGCTAATGAGTCACAATGTTTTTTGTATGCTCCTAGACAGGGATTTGCACCTTGATCTGATACAGCAATGTCTTACAACCAGGTGTCATGTGCCTGTAAAGCTGTTAATAATTAGCTAGAGCTTTTGAAGATCTGATTAATGCCACATTGTTGAAACATGTCAAAGTCACATCATCCATTTTTAAAATCTCAGTCCTTTTTTATGTTCATGTATAAAGTCCATCAGTCCATTCCACAAGGGGCTCAGACAGACATTAATGTTGATTTAGTCTGTCATTTACTTTGAGCAATATGTCAACAACTCAACGATACAGATACAAGCTCCTTTCTATTAACCCATAAAAACATAAACATATAAGCCTCGCTTACAAGGATTTGAAAGTATGTATGAAGTTATGTTTTACCATACATGTTTATTATGAATATATATCATTTAAATCAAGTATCATGCAGCACAAATACAAAAGGTTACGATGAAGGGAAATATTTCCCCTCAACTATTTTTTTTTTCTTCAGTAATTTGGAACCGAGATTTGTTAGAGGGGAGAGCTGCATAATTTGAGGGTAGGAATAGTGATCTAGCCATGTCCCTCCACGACTGAAATACAAGCTGTCTAGAGTGGGCGGGGACCAGTGCTGTCTTACACTGCCTGGAGCTGGGTAATATTTCTCCAGCTTTTTCAGGGAAATCACCCTTTTCTGATATGTGATATCATGGTGGGAAGATTTAATCAAATGACAGGGCAGCTTCCTACTTGTTTAATAATAGATAAAGCACTTGCCATCTTTTGACCTTTTTTTTTTTTGGTTCTGTCACTGGCATGGTATATCTTTTTCCTTCACATGGTTAGTATGAAGAATATCATTCTGAAGACAATCAGTACATTTAACCAGGAAGGTGGGAAACCTCCCTGATTTAACTGATGGTATTGTCTGAAATCATTACATTCGCTTTGTGAATATGGATAAATATTGAGCATAATTTCAATCAGAAATATTTTAATGTAATTGCCCATGATTCATACATGTATACAACATTTGTCAGATAGGAAGCCAAGAGAATCCAACAGTGGAGAGTTGTTGCACTTTGATTTTCAAGTGTTATCTGAAGTCTGTATCTGTCTTGTGGTAGATTTGATCAATTCCAGGCAGTTGTGTACAAACAACTGAAAAGAAACTTGGGTCAATAGGCAAATAAACATTTGCTGGGAGATGCTTGCATCAGTAAATACAGCTTGTAACTCATTGCCATGAACCTTTGATTCTTTAAAGGAAAAAAGTCCCTTCACACTCTCTGTGCTCACATACCAACCATATCACGCAGACAGACAGCATCCTGCAGTAAAAGCATGATTGATAATTACACCGAGGAGAGAATGCAGGGATAGGCATACAAGTCTCAAAGTGGCATAAGGCATAATCTTTCTCTTCTACTCCCTCACTTGACTCCTCTCCTCATTAAGATTAGAATCCCAAGATGAGTCACAAGCGACGATCTCATCTTCAATGGCCGAGGAGCTGCAAGACATTTATGGCTAATGTAAATTAACAGGGTAATTCCCTGTCATAGATATGACAATTTCTGCTGTATATGAGAACCCTCCTCCTCATGCACTCCCTGACTGGCAAGTCAGTCATTCTGTTCAAGAATCCTTCAAAACCAAACAATTTGTTCTGGAGACATTATCCTTGAATCCTACCTCCCCCCCCCCCCCACCACCACCACCATCATCATCATCCAATGAGATGATTATGTAAATTTGCACATCCAGGATGAAGAGAGTTTTTGTTTCTTTGTTTGTTTGTTTGTTTGTTTGTTTGTTTGGCAATGAAACCGTGTCCTCAAATCTCAGCATTTATTCTATTAAAACATGAATATCTGTATGATTATATGTCATTCAAAACCTGACCTTTGACCCTTAACGTTTGACCTTTGACCTTCTGGCTGAAAATTTCCAAGAGAATCTCTATTAAGTAATACATGTACATATATCAAATTTTAAAACTAATAATGCAATCATTGCATATACTAGTATATGAGGAAAATAGTAACATTTTGAGGAGTTGACCTTGACCTTTGACCCCCTGACTATTGACCCATGACCCCTAAATTCCCTATATAATCCCTGCCAGTCAGTACATGCATATGTACCAAGTTACATGAAGATACATTGAACTATTTGCGAGAAAAGTGATATTGCAACATTTTCACCTAACCTTTGACCTTTGACCTTATGACATGAAACTCTCTCTGGATAATCTTTATGCAGTAGTACATGTCTACACAAAGTTTCAAGAAAATAACTGCGGGCATTGCACAGATATGGGGGAAATAGCAACATTTTTTGCATTTGACCTTGACCTTTTGACCTTTGACCTCTTGCCAATGTCACTAAAATCTACTCAACTAATTGTCCCATCATACATCATCCTTGGACCAAGTTTGGTGAAAGCTGCTTCATCCAGTTTTGAGTTATCACGTAAACAGACAAATTTTAGGATTTGACCTTGATCTTTGACCTTTGACCTCTGTCCGATTTCACTGAAAAACTAATCAAGTAATTGTCCCATCATACATCATCCTCCAAGAAAGTTTGGTGAAATTTGCTCCATCTAGTCTTGAGTTATCGCGTAAACGGATACAATTTAATGATTTGACCTTGACCTTTGACCTTTGACCTTTAGCCGATTTCACCCAAAATCTAATCAAATCATTGCCCCATCATACTTCATACTTGGACCAAGTTTGGTAAAATTCCAGTAAATATTACTCAAGTTATCGCGTAAACGAAAGCGGACGGACGTACGTACGGACGTACGGACGTACGGACGTACAGACGTACGGACGTACGGACGTATGGACGGACGGACGGACGGACAACCCGAAAACATAATGCCTCCGGCACCACTACGTGGCGGAGGCATAAAAATGTCTGGGGAATTCTACAGAGTTTTGATTTGTATGAAAAGTACACATTTCCTCAACATGATAATGGCATACATTCAGAGTGATATTATTTCCTCTGCTTTCTGAAAGATGCAATACATCAAGTGCTCTGTAACTATGCTAGAAGAATTAAAACATGTTGAATTCTTTCCATATTTTCTTTATGTTGTCCTGCAGTGATGTCAAGAACTGTTGTCTAATTTTCCTCAAACTTCACTGGTACGTTTTACTAATATTTCTGCATTGACTGTATCTAGATATATATTTGGCTATCACTCCTCTTTAATATACTCAGTATAATATTAGAGATTAATATCTGGGTTGGGTAATCAAATATAATATATATATATATATATATATATATATATATATATATATATATATATATATATATATATATATATATATATATATATCTGGATAGTAATCACTGAGACCTGTGATTAGATTACTAGATCCAAATCTATCGCTCAACAAAATGCAAGTTCTATGAAATTTCAAATAGCTGCACTGAGATATATACAGGCACTTGCCCAGTCAACCATTAAGAATGTATTTAAATGTAGAGTTAATTGAGCAATATTATATCTGTTAAGATTACTATACCAGGGCTCTCCATTTATCTTTTTGAATTTACAGTAAAAAAAAAAACACACAGTGTTTTAACAGCATGAGAATATGAAACATGAAAAAAATAGTTTTTCATGTTTCCAACATCACCAAGCATGTCATCATAAATGTTACTTTAAAAAAGAAAACAGGTCTACATTAAACAAGACATTGCCTGTTCACAAGTGCAAAAGGCTTTAACTTTACTTCTGCCTCTTTACTTCTTCCTACTCCCTTCTGCCTCTCAACTGGTATAAATTGTATACTAGGGTGAAACCAAAATATCATTAACTAGGGTTAGGATTTTGGAAAGAAAACATTACTCTAAAACTTGACAACTGATCCAAGCTTTGAAATTAATTTCTTTCATTAGTAAACCCTCATTCTGCCTTATTCTAAGATTCTATCAGCACCACTGAAGCACTCTTAGCTTATGACCTATACAGCATATCACTGTGAACCCATACTTTTATATTGTACTTAATTTTTTTAAACATTTTTTCAAAGAATTATGTTAGCTAATTAGACAACATGACTAAGAATGCTACAAAGAACTCCAGTAGTTGCCATTTTGGTTTTAAAACATGGTATCTTTTCAGTTTTCTTTCATTTCAACTTAGACATTCTTTTTTTACCAATATTCTCTGTTCTAGACAAAACAGGAAAATAAAAGTCACTAATCATACTGAAACTACATCAAAACAAATCTTAATGGCATGAAAACCTCAACCTAACCTATCCTCTGTTAAAAAAAAGAGAAAAAAAGAGGAGAACTCAAACAGAGACAGTGCATGGTGTTGAGTTCAATTTGAAGTTACTGTGGAGGTGGAGCGATTGAGATTACAAGTTAATCTAGGGGTCTCACCAGAGACATTATGCTGGGCGATACAGACACTGCTAGTCACACATGAATACCCAGAGATATCTTGAAGTCAAAGCCATTTTCAAATCCAGACAGATCTTGCAAGTTTGCCACATACGGGGTCAGCTGGATTGACACTTGCCTCAGTCACAAATCATTTCTGGTGCTGAAACACTAGAAAAACCACTTCATCTCACGATTGAAACGTCAGGCCAGGGACCCAGGGTTCGTTAATCCGCCTTTCGCTACCCCCGGAGTGTAAGACCCTAGTGGCAGTGGGTACTCGGTATCGTGGGAGCGAGGGCGGTTCAGTTTCGCTGGCCTCCCCCTTGTATGCAGGTGGTTTTATGCAAGGAAGCCCAGATGCAGCTCAGTGTGGGGAGAGAAAGACATCAACTGGGGCTTTGAGAAGTGTATTTGTCCGAGGTGCATGAAATCAGCCATGGCACATAGGTCATAAATACAGGACACATGACCATAGATACTGTTTAAAGATATCACATGACTTAATGTTCTACTTGACATGGTTCAAAATTGACTGCCAATACCTATCTACTTGAAACATTTAACTCCATGATTATCAACTAGTTTTTGCAAAAGAAATGGTGAAAAGAAAAAAAAATCATATACCTAAGAAAATGCCAGTGTGAGAAAACAAAGTGGCCCCCAACTCTACATGTAGTTAAGCATATATATTCTGTTAGTAATATACCAATAAGATTTAATTAAAAGTTTAATGACTTTAGCTCTATTGAAAACATAATGAAGATGTGTGTGGAGACTAAAGTGAGGGCAAGAGAAAGAGATGGATTCAAGGACTAAATGGTTGGGTGTTAACATATTGAAGACTAGTCTGGGGTGCACTCAGGCAGGTGTCTATGGGAAATGCACATTAGAGCAAAATCAGCTCATTCTCAACTACTTAAAGAGATTATCCAACTCATCATCAAGTAAGAGGTTTGCTTGATGACCATAGAGTCATATCAAACAAACATGACAGTGAAGAAAATTAATGGATGTCACATTTTATATCAGTATGGTTAAAAACATCCTATTGGAATAACTGTGACATGGTATCACTGTTTGGAATACTTGATTCTACCAAACACATGCTTTTTTTTTCCATGAAATGTCCAAATTCCTTATTCCAAATTCCTTATCCAATATATACAAAACCCTTTCTAATTTTTCATGTCTGATGATAATGAAAAAATTGAAATTCCATATCAATACAGGTACATTTTGCACTGCAGTTACAGCAGACTTGAAACTGATCAGGGAGTGTGACGATATGTCATATATAAATGCCTAAATATATCTACTCATTTGTTTATGTCACAGGTTTTGATAATGAATGCAGCAATTTAAACTTACAGCTTTCCAGGCTTCACAAACAGACTGATTCCTTGTGGTCAATATTTAGTTATTTTCTTGCCAAACATTATTCAAGCAATATTGGGAATTACAAGTCTTCTCTTTGAGGGTTATCATCTTAAGTAAACTTCCCACAGTGTGGGAGGAATCATATCTGTAGTGAGTGCCACTGCAGTACCAGCTGGTACATCAAACTGAAAAAACAAAACAATCCCAGCTCCAACATTGGAATATGTAACAAGTGTTGACTAAAGTCCAGTTGACTTGTCTGTCACAATGAAAAAAAAAAATCAGATAAGCTATGTATAGTAAATTCAGCAAAGTAGAAGACAGTTTTTTAGGGTTTGCTCACTCATACTTCAGCACATTTAATTATGATACTTTCCACCCTGAAACAATTTAATATATTTTACTTCCTGGTGGCATCAGATAGGAGCATCGTTACATTCAATCTGATAAAAAATTATTTGCACTCATAGCTTGAGAAGACTAACATCTTAAACACTTAAAACCTTACATTATAAAGAGTCTGATAAAACATCAAAGAGGCATTTTATTTTGACAGTGGTGGCCAAATAATTCTGTTGTCTATGAGATTAGCAGTGAGAGAAGCTTTACAGAACAGAAGAGGCTTTCAAAATTCTTTTTTTTTTAATTGCTGCTTTCAACATAATTATGAATTTCCTGCATCAAGACAGGAAGCAGTTTACCGTCATCTACTCATACACATTCCAAATTTGTATCATACAGACCACTTCAGTCTAAAGAGTGAAAATCTGAGTTAGAAAATTCAGAGGAACTCATCATATACCATACAGGTTAATTGTGTACTGATTTATTCTGAAAAAAAAAAATAGATAAAAAGAGAAAACTTGCAATTTAGCACAAGCGTATTCATAATGGAACAGAAATCTATCCTTAGTGTATATCTTCCAAATTAGCTGTGGACCAAAACCTATCTAAATTTCATTTCCTCTCATCCATTCCCATCAAATATGGCCAAAAAAGGGAAAAAATATGAATACCTTTGATTTCATTGAAGGAATGGTATAGTTTTGGTTTAGATGGGGCTTCAGATTTTAACTATTTTGAGAGATAGATTTTTTAACTATTTTTGAGAGATAGTGAGAAATCACTTATGAAATACAAAAGAGCATCTAATTTTAAGATAAATTCAAAGTTTATTTGATTAAAGAAAGATCGGTTTTGAAATGGCTGAACCAAAAACATAATTAAAGTTGGTCCAACTTTTATTAGGACCACTTTGTTTTTGAAAATCTCATCCATTTCAAAACTAGTTTTCATCAAATAAACATTTAATTTCTTGTAGAATGGCATGCTCTTTTCGCTGAAAAGATTCTCCTGATTGGAAAATCAACTAGATGAACGTTCCTTTTTATCACAATCAGTGGAAATTTACCTTTGCTTGATAAGACTTTAAATTTCCACTGATTGTGATAGAACGAACGTTCATCCGGTATGCTCTTTTTTTTTTTTCATAAGTGGTTTCTCATTATCTCACACAAAAGTTAAAAATTGGAAGCCCCATCTCAACCAGAACTATACCTACCATCCCTTTGACCCTCATATTCCTATCCTACATGTTGTCTGTTCGACCAAATAAACATCTGACACCAGTCCAGTGTCTGAAGTCACATATCAATTTGATGTGACCTGTTAAAAGTCTGTAAAAGTTTCAGAGTCTCAAGTAGAATGGGTTAACACAAACAAATTGTTACACCCCTAAAAACAGGCTCACACTGGTACACATATGTTCAGTGAAAATTGCTTCTCAAATCATCAGCCTGCACAAATTTTTGTTTCTGTCAACAAAATCAGATAACTACATCAAATGCTACCTTTTTTATAAGAATATAATGGAAACAAATTCTATGTAATTCATTTACGCGTGTAAATATCATATCTATACCGATATTACAATGGCTAATATCTTTATTGTGTATAATGAAAAGAAATTATGTGAAAATACTAATACAGACAACAAGGCCAGGGATGTACCAAGCTTTTATTATAATCAAAGAAGTTATACATGTCAAGAGGTGTGCTGGTCCAAACAGACCAGAAATAACAGAAAACTATCGAGCAGAACATTTATTTATACTTTTCCTTACCGGAATGAGGCCCAAAACTAGCGCAAGTGTTGTTTTTCTTTCATTTCCCTTTGTAACTGCTGAGTACCCTTTAAAAGGTATGTCCTTCAGTACTTGTGAAAATGTACTTTAATAACAACATCAATTGTAATACATCACTGGCTGGCATCTCTTTTTATTTTGTGGTATCCTACTCTGATATCAAAACAGACCTCTGAGCATTTGCTTTCTGCTGCAATACGTGGGTTTTGTATATAATTATCTATAGGCTTTTCAAGCCTTATCTCTGTTTATCTAGGCTGTATTATGACTATATCACTGCCTCCTACACACATTTAGCTATCAAAGGATTTCTATTCAGGAATGGGTGCTCAGACATAAAGTTCTCGCTCAATTAACTTGTTAATTAATCTTATAGAATCTCAGGCAAAGAAGTACATCAAATCTTTTCTCATTCATGCATGTTTGAATATGTTGAATAAATAAAAACACACCCCTTCTGATGTGTGCATGCTGGATTACTTTTAACAGGTAGCTTTGTGGTTGCTGTTTTGAATGTCATAACACATTTTTCAACAAGTATGGGATGTGCCTCTTTCATGAGGGATATGTATAGGTATTCACAATGAATCCAGTTGATTTTTCAAAATTAAATACTTGATTCCTAGAAAATTTGATACTTACAACTGAGGTTATACAAATGAAAAATGATTCATTTCAACATTTCCATCACAGGCTCCTTCACATATTTTTGAAATCAAAGGGACGGTACAGTACTGGTTGAGGTGGGGATTCATGTTTTGAACATTCCTAAGTGAGATAATGAGAAACCTCTTATGAAATATGAAAGAGCATGTAATTTTAAGAAGGATTCAATGTTTCTTTGATGAAAATTGGTTTTCAAACGGCTGAGATATAAAAAAAAGTGATAATAATAAAAGGTGACAGGCCACGCCTATTATTAGGATCTCTTTGTTTCACTTTGTTCTTGGATATCTCAGCCATTTCAAAATCGATTTTCATCAAATAAACTTTTGATACCCCTTAGAAATAGAATTGCATGCTCTTTGACATCTCATAGAGTGGTTTCTGAATATCTTGCAAAACTTAAAAGCTAAATCCTCACCTCAACCAGAACTGTACACACCCTTTATTAAAGCTATCTACTATCATACGTAACAAATTTAGAACTAATCAAAAACTGAAAGAAATGGACATTTTGTGTCTCCTGTATATGATTCTGACTGTTTCTTCTTTTCTTTTTTTTTTCTTTTTTTCTTTTTTTTTTTTTGGGGGGGGGGGGAGGGGGAAGAATTCAAGCCGAATATCTTATACCACAAATCTTTATCATGAATAATTTTATGAGATAAGTACTGATGTTCACATTAGCTTTTCCTACCCTGTAGTGGTGACTCTGTGACTGAAATGCAGACATGTGCTGTTCCATACTAGGAAGAATGTAAATACATCATTGCATTTAAAGTAAGAAAGCTGTTAAGCCCATAGCACATAACACAGTGTGTTGTTGCTTGGGTATCCTGCAGCCCCTCTACTTTACATTGACTTGTGTGCCAACAGGAAACTTGAAGAATTAGGTCATGGAATACCCAATCTGCTTCCTCCAATACTCATTCCCTGAGTCACATACCTAAAATACCTGGTCTGCTAGAATTATGGGGAAACAATGCTCCACCATGCTCACAACATTGTTTTTAAGGCACATTCTTTCCCCTTTTCTGATACTCTACAATCGAGAAGCAGACATCTTCAAATCATGACAACCATTGCTATAAACAATGGTAAGTGACCATGCTGAGTTTTTCAGCCCTGGGGAAAGATTTAAAAAAATATGAAAATGGAGGTACATTACAGTCTCTTCTATATGTTATTTAACACACCTGCATCTTCACCCCAAATGAACTATACCTTCACTCAAATGGACAGTAAGTAAGTTAGGCATCTTCATACATGTCTTCAATTTGATATCAAGTCCCATTTTCTCTTCTTCTACATGTCAGTATGTGCACGCTGTAACACATTTTATATTGCAGTAAGGTTTTATAGATTTTTTGTTCTTTTTAGGGCAGATCTGAAAGGAACTGAAAATTATGTACATTCCAGTCTGTGATTTAGTTGTTTCTTTGATAAGCAAAAGCATCTATATGCTTTGATAAATCATCCTTTTGACATTATTATACCAAGTGCTTAATTACTGAATGTAAAATTCCATAGTCTAACTATATCTTATTTATTTATGTAATTCTGCAACCAGAGAATCAGTTTCCAGTTCTCACTAAGCTACCATTCAGCATTATCTCTACATCAGATCTTGCTTGCTATTCATCTTATGTGTGTCACATTTATATATGTTCAACCAATAAAAAGATTTGTTAAGGAATAATCATGAAGTCTCTGCAACTGAGACGCTGGGATAAAAACTGCAGAAAGGAAGACTAAAAAGGAGCAAAAGCACTGAAGAAAACAACTGTAAATAACGCATGCGACTTTTCATTCACATGGAATACTGTCTCACATTGAACTACAAAAAAAAAAAAAAAAAGGACCAGTGTAGATATTTATGACGTATATGACAAAAGGAAACATGCCATGTGTACAATACAGTAGATGTCTCAGCACTGCAAACTGCAGACAGACGGAGAGCCTACACTGTGAATATGTCATGTTGCACAGAATGCTGTCGAGAGCACATAGGTCACAGAACAGTGACCTCGTGAAACTGACTTGAATCAGACTACTGGTATCAACAAATTTCTGGGCGCTTACCCCGGAAGAGAAGACATCTTGGATGTCAGAGGGGCGTGTGCAATGGATTCGACGCAAGTCGCTCCAAGCATATAATATAGTATTTTTGCAACAAACCAGATTTGATTGAGAGACTGTTGAAATACATGAGACTGGTTCACATCGCTATCCGACGCATCAAGAGATTCTCTTAACTTTTTTGGATACATTGGTAAATTTTTTAACAAATCAAAGGAAGACAAGCTAAACCATCAAGGAACTTTCAAAACTCTGGGTAAACTAATACACCGTACCAGATATGCTGCAATTTTTTTCTGGTAATATTAGGCCTATAAGTTTGCCCATATTCCATTCTTTCTCAAAAATACTGGACCAGTAAATATGCAGCATGGTACAGCAGTCATTTGGAAGAGATGTGAGAGACACCTCAGGTATTTAAGAAAACAAACTCTGAAGAAATGCATAGCTTGTTATCTCTACCTCACTAAATCATGTTATGAAAGTAGCTTTGCATTAGACTGAAAATAAAAATGCCCCAGTAAAATTGAAAAGAACCGCTACCACAATATTTTCATGCTTGATATATCATTTTACATCTTTGTCATCATACCAGGATTTACACTCATCTGACAGTTTCCTTGATTTCTTTTGGTAGTCACTATAATAGGCTAAGTATTGGATTAGGTTTAGCATCAATTTATCACCATGAAGTCTCACATTAGTGCATAGTCACTTAGTGCATGGAATTAAGGAAGAAAATGATTTTATCTTATGAACATTTACATTTATCTTATGACTATCCATGGAAAATATCAAATGTGGATAGAAACAAGAGAAATGTTGATTGATGATCTACAGTAAAGTGAATAAGCAAATAAATCATAAATATAATGACCTTTTTCATATAGCACTTGTTAAATGAAGTCACAAACCTACTAAGTGGTATACATATAGACATGTTCACATCTTAATATAATGTTAAAAACATAGATAATCATAAAGCAAATAATATTGACCAAATGTTATATTTTCACCATGTCTAGGTTGTGAGAACTGATACTACTTCATCCACAATGAAAACGGTGATCCAAGCAAACATTTCCTGGAAATAGTTTGATAATATCATTTTCAATATCTTACAGACATGACATTAGTTTACATCTATGTTTGATTGTGGAGTGCACATAACACAGAAAAAACAACTATGATGACACTGCTTTCTAAAACATATTACATCATGGAAAATGATATGAAGCATCTTGAAATTTAAACACTCAATAACAAACCACATACCAAAAAGTAATCAGGTTGAGTGATACTTCAAGAATTGCCATATTACATGTTTCAGATGAACTCTTATCTGTATGTTTATTAATGATGGGGTTACTTTGATAGAGATAGAGATATAATCTAGTTAAAATTTGTTTCATTTTGTGAGGCAGCTTGTGAAAAATGATGTTTTACAGCAGTCAGATTGTGCTCTTCTCGACGAACCTGCCTCATGTGGCAAACTAAGATGGTGGAGCTTCATTAATCTATCAGAAAACCATCAATGGTTTTGATGATTTTTCTGTTGCAAAACTCACTTGACACTTCTATGATCCATTCATTACCCCCCCCCCCAAAAAAAAAAAAAAAAATCCACTTAAACTCAAAATACACTCATTGATAGATGAACATTTATGAATCTTAAACAATCCTTGTTGGTTCAAATAGTTCAGTCTACTTTGAAGATTGGTGGGGAAAGTGTAACTATACAGGTAGAGGGAGGTTTTGCATTATTTTAATCTTATCTGCCCTTTTATTTAGAATCATTCTATATAACTGCAAATATAACAACTTCATGACAACATTAGCGTAAAGTCAGCCTGTAAAATCTCTGCATTCCTCATACTTTGATAAAGCTAGAGTTAACAGACTTTACAGAGATATCTCAGAATTTTTTCTTTCCTCTCTTCCTTTTTTTTTCCTCTTTCTCTCTCTCTATGAATTATATATATATATATATATATATATATATATATATAAATGCATATACAAATGAAATATCATGTATACATATTATATGAACTATATTACTCCAAAATTATCAAAATAAGAAAAAAAATGATCTCATACTTTTGCAAATGAGATCTGTAATCATTACTATATACAACAATTCTAATTAAAATGGAAGTAGTAGATGTATTGAAAGAGAGTTGGTTGTTGCTATGATACCTAGAGTTATTTCAAAGTTCTTTATTTAACTTATTTTCACATGAATGGGGTTCGGGCCTTCAAGGAATTTGTACTGAAGAGGTAAAGGAGAACAGTTTGGTGACCAGAAATGAAATCCAGAGAAGTGCGCGTCGGGCTAATAGCAGTACATTTCAAGATGCTGACAAGTAGCAGAAATCAAGGCTGCTTTTCTCACATTTCAGCTGATTTGAAGAGACTGCTAATATCAGTTTTGAGTCGTTTGTTGCACTGTGGACTGTGCATACTGTCTTATGACACAATACAAAATGAAGGCAGTGAAAACTGCATCACAAATTTCGGTGAATATTTTGGAGTTTCTCACTCACCTCGCATTCTTCTCGCTCCACGACTCGATGTCGTACCCGGGATCAGCTTGAGAAATGCTGCAAAGTGAATGAGAAAAACGCAAGACAGGAAGGTTAGTGACAAGGACGTGTTTTAGTGCTTTTGTGAAGGCACATATGAAGTGGGTCTATGATGATGAGCCTCTTCTAACGAGACAGCCGCCTGGGAATAGGGGTTTGTATTTACAGGCACGTATGAAAACATTTTCAGGGGACATAGTACGCGAAGACGCGACCCGAGTACGTGTCAAAATCTCGTGTCGCATGCGGATGATTAGCCAGGGAGACCGCCCGCGCCGTTGTCTACCTGTGGCCCGTTCTTTTCCAGCCACTGCTGAAATCACTGCGACGTTTGATCACGTACGAAATGAGATGTCTTCGGTTGAGGAGTAGAGTGGGTGAGGGAGAGAGACGGAGAAAGGAAATTATGAATGGGATGGTTTGGAGGTAGGTGTATGGTCATGCACATTCGATATTACACAGCTTGCACGTGTCGGCTAGATGCAGACGACACGATTACGTGCACGAATGCTAGATTTTAGAATGTGGATACGGGACTTGGCAGCCGTACCTTGCCGGCGCCACGGGGTGAAGTAGGGTGAAATTCAACAGCGAGTGCGTAGTCATCGGGGCTCTCTCTCGCCTTTCCTCGTCCAACAAAAATTGTTTTGATTACGGTTGCCGGCTCGAATCGGTGAAGAAGGCGTGTTGGACATTCTGTTGTCGGATGCGAGAAGGATAACGAGGCCAGTGCTTACGATCGCCGATGGTATCGGGGCTCGCAAACTCCTTGGTATATCTCTGCGAGCCCGCTAACCCAAACGTCAGATGTCAAAGCGCAGAATATATTCCCGATTGCCCGTATACCGTTGGAGCACCGTAGTATGTGCACATGTGTATTGTTATCAATATATTGCGCTACGTTGGTCTGCTGAGCAACATTGAACACATGCATCCATGTGTCGCATACGTTTAGATTTGAACGTGACGTCACGCACCAGACCATGCCTTCGCGTGACCTTAACCGTGACCCGACGCACAGAAATTCGGATGGTTTGACAGGGTCCCAGTCTACATTCTCATCATCCATGTTATTTAGCCGTAACATAACTTACATGTCCGCTGACATGCACGAAATATATAAGCCTGTTGGGGCTCTACATTATACTGTTACTGGTAGTGGTGCATGGTGCACATAATCACCATCTGCGTGGAATCTCGGTCAATGTCATCACCGTAAGGTGAACACAAAGAACAGAAGGTAGACGAGACAGATTTTAAGACTGCCATAGGGTATTATTTTAAAGATAGTGATTAGCTGGATGTCATCGAAGAAATTGTCTGTAGTGGAGTCGTCATTGGTGCAATTTACCGCATAATATATGATAGGGGTAAATAAAACAAAATATATATATATAAGGTCAACCAGAGACGGCTCATATTAGATAACGTTTTCCACATAACGCATGTGACTCAAAATGTGATTGATTCTCTGACAGCAAGTTCTATAAAAGATAGAAATGCGCTGTAAATATATACTACTTGAAGGCGCTATGCATAGAGAATGTATCAATGCAGTAGTCGGTCATTTAACACAGGACAAGCAGGTTGTATGATTCGTTGTTTTGTTTTGTTTTTAATGTGTAACAGATTTGAACCATGCGTGGAGGATGCTACAAGCAAGTTCGGTTTAGAAGAATGAAACGAATGAGGAAATAATGAGAGAAATCAGAGAAGCTCCCCCCCCCCCCCACAAAAGAAGAAAAAGAAGAAACAGAGTAGAAACAGAGTATGAAGCGGAAGAAGGAGAAGAGAAGGAGAAAGGAGTGATGCAGAGAAGGAAAAATGAGAAAGAAAACTAAGTTTAAAGAAAGAAAACTAAGTTTCATATATAACGACAGCATAACATGATTTGTTGGGGATTTTCCCTGCTGTACATAGTCATAAGAGTTGAAAAACAAGGCATACGGGAGATCTACAGCAAGTGTTTTGCTTTGCTTTGTTTTGTTTTTTTTATCATGTTGATTGAAGAAAAACAAAATCCTGCAAAATGACATGTCATTAAGGGCTTACATCGTGTAAAAAGTTGAAACAGTTTCATAATTTTTTTTTTTAAATCACAGTGAAACTTCATTTCATAGTTTGTCTGCTACACAGCTTTTTACATCACTGTGGTCTTTAGACCCGTAGATTACATGTATAAGGTGTTTTCCCAATTTTTGTGTACTCTGATATCAATCATGACTCAAGAGCTATATATGTGTGGTGAAAAGATTGACAATTGGCTCCTTAACTGTGAAACTAACACACTCGACAACTTCCATGTTTTATAGAATTTTTATATAATTTTAACACTCAACTATAACAGAGCTGTTTAATGTCTTGCATCTCGCGTCTAAAATCAGCTCCATGCACTAACAGGTGTTTTCCACACCCCACCAATGATGATACAAGAAGAGTTACCTTTCCCTCCACACTGTTCTCTTTAAATCGCTGTGGAACCAATATCGATGAAGAAAATTATACACGTAACAGTCAGTATATTGATGGGCCTATATTTTAAAGTCAGTTTGTTTTATAATAGCATTATCAATATTTCAATATTATTTGCCCTACACGTCACCACATATTAATTTGTATGTTTGTTTTGGCAACAAATGATCATTCAAAATAACATCAGTGCGATAACGTTTATTGAAATTAGTCTTGACTATGAATTTATACAAGTAGATTGCTGAGATGAAAGGCTAATGGCTCCATCTCGCAACAGCGTTTATGGTGGTAGCGAGGAAACCATCAGAGTCTATTTTCATTACAACAGCTTTTAATTCCCCTTTATACGTTATCATGCTTTCACTATAAAAGTCACACACATGCTTAGCTAGTCCGGATTGTCTTCACACTTCAATCGGTTGCATTCTATAAGTCAGTGGTTACCATGGAGACACACTAACAGTCCTATATAGAATTTGAGTGTATCACTCTCCTTGCCAGCTAGAAATGCACCGATCAACTGTTCCCCATACAGACAACAGAGCTTTCAACTCGACATCTAAGGATCACAGACATGTCCCATTTTTAGACCGTGCTGGAAATGATAAAAGGGCATAAGTCTCTTAACGAAGTGCCTATAAAATGACTGCCTGTTCTGCTATCCGATGGGGTAATAAAAACAGATGGACGGACATGTGTCACTCAGTTGTGTCTCGTCATAATGATTGATAGTCTTGAGAACTTGATTTTAACACTGACATAAGATAGGTGACGATATGCGGTAATTTGGCAGTCACATTACACTTCCAAGGGAATGAATAGGTGGTCACTCCGACTGCCATTTTTATTTGGGACTCATTTTAAGGATCAAAAGGATGACAACATGTACTGCGAAGAAGGAAATCATTAATCTACTTAGAGTGTTATCCCCTCCGTTCACGTGGTGTTCAAGTTGCCTTTTACAAAGAATAAAATCAGGCAAACAGAATTGTAAAGATTTCATCAAAATCAGACTTAAAGAGATTGTCATTGTATTTTTTTAAAGTTTTAAGCCTATTATGTTTTCACGAAACATAAATAGGAGTAACCCCATAGTCATGTGTATAAGTTTAGAGGAGGCTCTCTTGTCACCGTCTCACCAGTATTCCATTGTACTGTACACAAATCTTCACGGTTTTTTTTTTTTTCATAAAAAGCACTAAAAGTAGTTGTATATTTTGCTTCAAGTTACTGAAGTCTTGTGATATCTAGCAAAAATTACATTTAGATGGAAAGTGACTGTAGGCCTATACTTGCTAACTGAGCAAGTACGTAATTGTTATCATCTTTATCATTTTTATTTTGCTTTATTTATTTATTTATTTTTACTAATTTTTCTTTTTCTTTTTCTTTTCTTTTCTTTTTTTTTTTTTTTTTTTTTTTTTTTTTTGCTCAGCAAAACACTTGGAGAGTTGCTTTGGTAACGTCATCGTCGCCCTGCACTTTATTTTTTGAAATCATTTAAAACTTGAAAATTTCATACCCATTGTTCAATTCCGATTTGTCTGATTTACACTATCTTTTCAAATCAACTTATAGGCCTACGTGGTGTGGAATGGTACTTCTTGTGATAGTGCACAATATCTCAAATCACTTTAAACCTTCATGCATCTGCTTATATACCAAGCTATCACGCATCAACCCCGACCTTCCGTAGAGATTTTATACCAAATGTGCAGAGAGCCAATCCAAGTGCTTTACTTTGGAATTTCACCTGACATGCTCTGTCTCCCACTACTCCTAACGCAACGGAACAGATATAGAGATTTCAGCAGAAGCCCATATCTCTTCTGACATTGATGTAATGCAAAAACGACAGCGACTTTTACCGCGTGTATTCCTAAAATGAAAAAAAAAAAGGTTGAAAAATCCCTATGGTTCAACAGGAGTGGTGGGAGCAGTGCCGATGGAATCCAGTTCGTAAAGTCCACGTGTTGTAGTTAGTATATTGGCCAAAAGTATCTTGACATCAAATTCCCAACAGAATTTATGTCCTAGTAGACAGGAGTACGTGACTGCCACTCCCGGGCTTAACCGAAAAATCCCCCCCCCCCCCCAAAAAAAAAAAAAAAAGTTTCTCTTTTCTTTTAAGGGGATGGAAGTAGGCCTAAAGTCTAATTGATTGGCTGGTTGGTTAGCGATAGCTCATTGCAGTGTAAGTAATTTTTCAATGTAAGAAATCACCGTCTCTTATAAGACTTTATCCTACATAATTATCTTCTCTCTCTCTCTCTCTCTCTTCTTTTCTTTCTTTTTTTTTTTTTGGTGACAAATATTATCAAAAAAAATATTTCCATACAGCGAACGAAGGATAGCATCCGATTAGCTGCAAACAGGGAAGTTTTCCTGTGAAACATTAGTTCATTTTCAAAGCATACACTTTTAATATAGTAGTAAGTGAAAGAAGTTAAAATGTGATGATAATCTAAATGACAGTCGCTAAGAGCAGGAAGTGGCTGCATTTCTAAGTGAAGAGTACTAAGCTACTTGCACTACTCGCAACATGAGCAAATTGCGTTCTCGTGTCGGTAAGTGTCCGTCGAATTGCTGCCGCCATTTCGCGCTCTTCTTTCTACAGGACGGCGAGGCCGGTGAAAGCCCGCCGACCTTCGTTCGCGGGAAGCAAGCCCGTGGAAGGCACGTCGCTTCCCTTCATTCACTAGGAGATCATGTTACGCCGTAGAACACAGCTGGAAACGCATTAGGTACTACGCATTGAAATCAATTATTTGCTATTGCTCCTTGATGGCAGTAGCCTCCTTGACTTTGACTCTGCTTGTGTATCGGTATATGCGTGTGTGTATGTCCGTGTGTGTGTGTGCGCGAAACGTGCGTGCCTGTACATCACGCATGATTCGCGAAATGCTTCTCTGTGAGTTTTTTTTTCTTCATTTCTCCTCCCCTTTCAAAATGTGAGTTAGTATTTATGCCACAAATAAACTTCTTTACCATCTGTTCCTGCTATATTTCCTTGATAATTATTATCACTTCAACTTGCTCTTTTATTTCATTTACAGTAATCATAATTATCAGTTTACTATCATTCCCTTTGCGGATGACTCCCCCTGTTGAAGGCCTTTGAATTATATTATTCCTCGATCACGGAGATATTTTTTTCCACTCCACAGATTTCGCATCGGAGACTCACTTTAATATTCGTTTTCTTTGTACTTTTCACATGACTTCTTTGTTGATTGAGATTATAGTAGTATCAGTCAAGTATATTTTGTTAATGATCATGATTTATAACCTGTTCGTGACAACATGTATAGGACCTAGCGCCAAAACATGCGTGCGGGTAGATGGTTTCCCCATTGACTATAGGCAAAGAGAGGCCATACAGAGTATAGAGTTATTACAACCAAACATGAGTTGTAAGCATCGTTATAAATAAAGGGTCACGTGATATTTTCTAACTTGTGCCTTCCAAGAAGAAAGGAAGCAGTTTCATTTTATCTTTTTAGATTAAAGTTCATTATTGAAGTTTTTGAAAAGTCCATAAAGTTAACTGATACTCATATAAAATGTATACTGAATTATCATGGTATACTCTGTTGTTAAAATCAGTGGTTTATGAACAATAATCAAAACTGACGACTTTACCTCGTGAACATGATGCAAGTATGCTCAGCTGTGTATTACAAATCATTGTATTGTTCCTTATTCTGTATTACATTTGATCTATTTGTTAGTTGGAATAAATAGGAATTGCCTTGCACGATAATTTGTTATTTCTGATATAAATAACTTTCTCTCAACATTTCACATAGTTACCTTCTTCATGGCAATATTCAGTCAGTACATTGATATTTATCAACCATAATTATTTTTAAGTTGAAAGCAAAAACTTTTGTTTTTGATGGATTTTAATAATAATTTGAAGGATTTCAAAAATAGTTTGATTCAGGTGCGAGTTTCTTCACTTTGTCTCCCTCCACAAATTAAATTTGTTAAGATCGCTACTGCTGCTCTGTAAATTAACAAACATATCGGCCTTCACTCCTCTGAATAATACCTCTCTTTCATTTAACAATTGATTATTTGTATCAGCCGACATTTTATGAACATATAAACCCTGGGAATGTCAGAACGTGCTTCATTGTGTTGACTTATTATGTGCTCTGGTGGACCTATTAGTATACCAGGATAAATGTGAATGTTTTATTGACTTCAGAGATTAAAAAAAAAAAAAAACGATAATGGATCAGGCATCTGGATTTGCAATATGTGCATGCAAGTAGAAAGCAGGCCATTGGGGCTCTGAACGGGACAACCCTGCTTTTAAAGAAAACATGAATAAATAAATAAATAAATAAATAAATAAATAGATTAAGGTCATTAGACTGAAATGAATATGATGGGATTCAAAGTGACTTTTATCAGTATAGTTGTCCATTTTCTTGAGCGGTCTTTTGGAACGCATTACCCACATGCATAGGTAATTCACCTAGAAGAATAAGTTTTGTAGAGGTTATCTAAGACATGTTTTAAAGTAATATAATGAACACTTCCTAAATTCTTTTTTTTTTAATTTGGTTGTATTTGTATTTGTATTTTCTGTTTCTAATGTGAACAGCGCCCAGTGGGAGAACAGTACTCAGATCACTGAAATTGCTTCCATGTATGCGACTAAAATGATAATGATAATAATCATAACAGTACATAAGATCGATCAAACAATGCCGAAATTTCGTTAAAATTGGAACAAGTACTGGAAAAGTGAGGGAAACTTTGTTCGTGATATACAACATAGCAATGAACTAAAGATGTCATCACCTTACACCTCCCATATAAGTCTGTAAACTAAAACATATAATGAAAATAAAGTTAATTCCATCAATTTCATTTCCCTCACTTGTCAGGAGTCATTAACTACAAGTATATTTGAATACAACGCTACAATAATTTATTTTGGAGGATCCGTGGGGGGGGGGGAGGATTATTCTTTAAAAAAGAAAGATAATAAGATCTCTTAAATGTCTGTGGGAGATCGGTAAAACTCTTTTGCATGCGTCACATTAAATCAAAATGAATGTAAAGATAGATTTACGTGATAAGATGTGATTTTAGGTGACAAAACTGCTTTGTTTTAAGCTCTTAAACATTTTGTGACATTATCCGCAACACGCGTTCTGATAGTCTTCGATCAAGACGCTCTCAGTTACAATCCTCATTGAACAGAAGACTTCCAGTGCACGCAGCTTTCACAAGCCGCTCGGCTCGGGACACGCGCACTCTCAGAGGACAGGCTTTGCATCTTGACGGCTGTCGTAGCCGAAAACGCCTTGATGAAACGCTAAAGCACTTTCACTTATAATGTGAGTATTTGTCTGCGCGTTCATTGAATCATAACTCTGTTTTGATGTCTGCGACAAATATATCTAAAACTGCGGGAGGTCATTCATACGTTTACGACTTTATGGCACTCTACACCCAAACATAACGTTTTCTTCTTTTGTCAAGAATGTATTCATGCATTCATGATTCCTTTTTCGGTCGGCGCTGAATCTAATATTTCTAACACAAGACATATCAATCAAACAGAGAGCACAAACATGTCACAACAATATTGAATTAAAAGAAAATTGACCCTCAAGAAGTAATTCAATTCCGGGAAACGACCATACATTGAAAGGAACAGATTAGTAAAACATGAGCAAAATAAGACATAAGAGAGTTAGAAACAACACAGTGTTAAACTTAGTCGTCTGTCTAGTTGAAATATCGAAAGGAGCTCATCATGATCTTTAGAAGGTCTGATACTTCTCGTTTGCTACGTGAGCAGAATTATTTTACCGTGCATTTCCTTAATATAAATCTCTCTACGGTAATGTGTACATATTGAATGAAGTTGATTTCATCGTATTAATTGAAGAAAATCCCTGCTGTATTTTTTTGTTCGCATAAGGAAACAGTGACGTCATAGGAAGTGACGTCATGGACTGCCCATTACAGCTGTAAACAAAGGTTTCAGTAGGACCTCGTGCAATATGACTTCGTGGCAATGTTCCTTTCATTTATAATTTTCTCTCCCCCTTAATTTAAGTTTGATGTTATTCTGTGAATTGCATGTGATACATGTTCACTAGCATGTAAGAGGGCTCTTTAGTATCGATAATGTATTGTATGTCTGTGGTATTGCATTGTATGATAAGCAGACTGTTACAACGCCTTATAATGACTGGTCCTATATAACTGTCATGTATACTGTATGTAGGCCTCACACATATATGTATGTATGTATGTATGTATGTATGTATGTATGTATGCATAGGTATGTATGGTGAGTTGATCTGACAGGACCATAGTTGCTACCACCACCCTCCCCCTCTCTCTCTCTATCCCTCCTTAATCCCCTCTTCCACAAGTATCATGTTCGACCCCCTTGTTTTAATGCTATGTATCATCGGTTACCCAAGAGTTAAGCTTTAAGCTTATTGTTGGCAACCTTTCTTTTTGGAAACTGATACAACGCATGTAACTATATTGTAGATATGTGTAATGAAAATTGTTGAAATTGTACAAAATAACCACATTGTGTAGTACCATATATGTATATCATAACGTTTGATGGTATTGCTTAAAATGTATGGAACTGCAAAGGAATGCCATACGGAGAATAGATAAGTCAAATCAAGTCAGAATTAAATCAATAAGTAACTAAATCGTTTTGTGAAATGAATTAACCTTCAAAGCATGGTGATCGCACTTTCAATTAAATAAAAGCGAACACGTTGACATGAATTAGGGTGCAAATGAGATAAATCTAGTTTCTAAGAAAAAAAAATAGATACATTTTTATTCCTATATATGGCATATATAGGCCCTACTTCGTGGTCTCTCCATATACAATGCACATGGATGATATAGATATGCTGTGATCATTGACATTTGTGTCATCCCCCCCCCCCAAAAAAAAAAAGGAGAAGAAAGAAATATCTGTGGTTCAACAACATCTGTTGTAATCTAAATTTTTGTCTTTGTGTGGGCGGACTGTTCTGCATGCTTAATTTTTTATTTTCGTTCCGGTGGTTCTTTCTCATAGCTAATTCTGGATTGAATGCTAGGCGGCTACAATAGGCATGCAAGCTGGTGCCAAGTTTAAAATCATTCAACCATTCACCTCTCAACCATCATGTTGATGATCCTTAAACTCTCATGAAGGAACATAGCCCCCCCCCCCCTTTTCTTTCCCATTTATATCTTTCTCTTCGCCTATCACAAACGAATTGCAGAAAAGAAAACCACGCACACGCTTACCAGTAGACCAGTGTGCGCTCAAATGCACATTAACTCATCTGCAATCACCACAACGACCGCAACTGTGACCACACAGAGTTTTTGACTGTTCCCATGCTCTTTAAAGTTATCTTACGATTAAGAAATGTATTCATGACCTAAACATTTGCAAGCTTGTCATGATCTACTGGAATTACAGTGTATAATTTATGGCGTTTTCCATCATGTGACAATTAATTGATTAATTTACTCACATTTTTCTGGACTTTTTGTCATCATCATTCATTAAATGAAAATTTTTCACAATGCAAGGATGTATCGATTTTCATCGAAAGGGAAATTATTCATAATATAAGAATTATCAAACTCGGGTCGTATGGAAACTGCAGAGGTGGAACACCGACATTAGCCATATAAAAAGGAAATGACAAGAAAAAAGCCATTCTTCAATTTGCTTTGTTATACCCAATTACATAGATTTTGCTATTCTAGAGATGCAGAGATTCTAATGAGTGTATTTAAGAAATTTGGAGTAGGGCCTACTCTAAAATGGTGTAAGTGTGTGGTATTTAACTCGCCGAGACAAAGCACAAAATATATAAATGCAATTGAGGACATCAGCTTCTCTTAAAGGGTGTGTACAGTTCTGGTCGAGGTGTAGATTTAGCTTTTAACATTTTGCAAGATATTCAGAAACCACTCTATGAGATGTAAGGGAAAATGCAGTTCTAAGGGGTATCAAAAGTTTATTCGATGAAAATCGGTTTTGAAATGGCTGAGATATCCAAAAACAAGGTGAAACAAAGAGATCCTAATAAAGTTGTGGCATGTCGCCTTTTATTATTAGCACTTTTTTGGATATCTCGGCCATTTGAAAACCAATTTTCATCAAATAAACGTTGAATCCTTCTTAATATTACATGCTCTTTCATATTTCATAAGAGGCTTTTCATTATCTCACTTAGGAATGTTCAAAACATGAATCCCTACCTCAACCAGTACTGTACAGTCGCTTTAAAGGGAATGTTTCTAGAATATTTACAGCAATGGATTCACTCACCATCAAATAATATTCACTTCGTCTCCAAACAATTTTAGTCTCTTCTTAGTCGTATATTTTATTTCGCCTGACATCAGGAGATCAAAATTTCATACATGGAGTCCTTGACTGATCTTGTGATGCCCTCACCTTCTAGAGTAATTCACAAATTTTACAAGCTCTGCTTTTCTTGTGAATTCCTCTCTTCCATGTAATGTTATAAATCAAGATTGCATTGCTTACGTGTTTATTTATCCAAACCAGAGTTGATATCATTATAATTGTATTCATGTTTTGTTGAAAATTACGTGATTGAAAGTTCCTTTTGATGTTATGTACTCATGTAAGCGTTATGTATATTACCTTGTATTACTCTGTATGGAAATAAAATCATTTGAATTGAATTGAACTGAATTGAATATAAATCAGTGACTTTGGTACAGGGTGCTTTACTGAAATTTACAAGTCTGATTTGAAAAACTAAATGAAAAGATGCAATATTACTTTTTTTAAATAAAAAACCCTTTCAGTCCACTCAAAGTAAGTCAATAACATTTCTTTGCGTGTACACGTCCTGCATGCAAATGAGTTTTTAGTTAAACGTACGGAATTAGGAGTAGTGACAGTCACGGGAGACCCCCCCCCCCCCATCTCCCCACCCCACCGGTCAATTGATTCTGCTAATAATTGAAAGGAGGAATTTGGTCACAAAACTCCCGCCGATCTCTTTGTCAATCTAAAGTGGATGGGATTAATGAAGGATCTCGTGTAAGACCAATCTAAGTTGATTTGTCTCATTAATATTGCATGCATCGCCACGCGCGAATCGCCAGTTTTTTGGCGGTTCAGGAGAGACCTCCCAGTCGTCTGCTTTGGTTTTTATGTCTTGGATACTGAAACTCTAAATTATTCCATCCTATCCGTGAATGGCGATTTAAATTGATTCTGAATATGTAAACTTTAGGAGATGGATACTTTTGTTGTTTGTGTATGAGTTTGCTTGTTTGTCTGTTAAAGGGGTCCACAAAAGGGGGTAGAATATTTGAAAATGGACTGACACAAACATCGTCGGGCAAAGAAAATAAAGTTCCATAAAGATCCAATATGCAGATTATGTTTGACATTAACATAATCATATCTGTTCTGTGACATTGATGCGTTCAATTTTTACAAAGTCGATTTTACCCTTTTAATGACGCATATAATCATATGACATACGTATTTGTGCAGCTTTATGTAAAGAAGATTGTTGAAATTGTGCAAAATAATCATACTGTGTGATGTCATAATTTGTATGTACAATGTTAATGAAATTGCAGAACATTGATGTCATTGTATCGCACTACCATACACAGAATAAATCTAGGCAATTCAGATCGAATCAAAAGAAATTCAGTTTAAAATATACATGAAAATACGTTTGCATCAATGTTTAATTTGTGAGTGTATTTAATGTGTATTGTGAATTTGGCTTACAGGCCTACCATGAAGACTGATTTTGCTTGCTCAGTGTAAAGCCATACAAGTGCCTTATTGAAAGTAAAGTTGATGCAAAGCATTGTCAGAGGCCCAAACAATCATAATTTGACTCTACTCATTTTCGTGGTAATGAGTGCTGAAATTCAAAATGTAATCTGAATTTCAGCTGACTCTGAAGGTAAATTTGAAATCGATTCCTCCCCCTCGGAAGGTTGCAGCGTTAACAACTTCATTGAGTCGTCACCATGGTCCAATGTATGCCTAGTCTAAATCGTGACTTTTCCGTCGATGCTGAGAGTGCGTGAAGGCGGCGGAACGCCGAGACTGAGGGTCGATGGCACGGTTCGGAACGTCAGCTCGCTGGACGACACGGGCGTCCGTCTGTTTTTTCTTAACCTACGTGTGGTTCCTTGACCCTTTTCTCTCTTTTAAATCTTACTGAAGTAGGACTTCTCACAGTGGCACACTTACCATCGTCATGTAAACAACGCACATTAATGTGTGCAAGAATTTTTTTTTTTTTCGTTTTACCATGAGCGTTTAGACAGATTTAGCACCGCAGTGTATATACCACCCTCCGTCTGAAACCATACTTATGTACAGATAATATGACTGGAAGTGATATAGGAGAGTTATCTTTGACACAATTTAATGAAATGAAACTTTGTTGTTGAGACATTTGTGCGCGTGTTCGTGTGTACATGTCTGTGTTTGGCGTGTGCATCCTAATTTTGGGCTTGACTAACATTTCGGTGATATTTCATGCGGTAAAATAGATTAACGTTTGAGAGGTGTCTGTCCACGTCTACATTCGTCAGGTGTCGTGGATGAATAGACCTGCGACCGCGATCTATACGTGAGGCAAAGGCTGCCAAGGAACACATGAGCATTTTGCATGTTGTGTGAAAAAAAAAAAAAAAAAAAATTAATTTCCGGCAGGGATTAGCAGTGAAGGATGAGCGACAGTCTACTTATGCCGGCCTGAAAAGAAGAGACATATGTCTATCTGGACACAGGTCCACCTTAGAGAGGTCATCGGGGAAATCGACCGATGGATGTTCAGTTGAGGCAATGATCTAAAGAACTGACTTGCGAAACATGGGAAGTTCACTCATTTGTTTTCAAAGTACGTTGAAACAAAAGCACTTACTGACGTTTTGTTTCGTGATCTTGATTTGTTACATCCCCATTCTCTTTTTTGTGTCTAAATCTTTTTTTGTCTGTGTGCACTGACACTATTATTGACGAGCTGATAAGGCTGACACCAAACACGTGTCTGACTATGATGTTATGTGCCACATGTAAACAATTTGTTTCCGCTGACATTCAACCCATCAAGGGTGAATGACTCCTAGCTGACGCTACAAGGTGAGACAAACACTGTCTCGCCATTGATCTATTCATAGAAGACTTGGGAGGTAGTGATTCTTATCTATTATACACTGAATTATCCTTGAAATAGAACGTTTTTCATGCTATACTCTCCTTATTTCCAGTCATCATACTGTTAAATACACAAAACTAGCCGTTGAAATAACTTCAGTGATTCACAATCATTATTGAGCCACTTTTAATGAGTTTGCGCTCTGTTCTTTTCACGGTTCGTAATATCACGCTGCGCATCAAACCATGGGCTATGGTAAAACATCTCGCTACACTTCTCTCACAACCCGTGGCGCACGGTCGCCTGCTTTGGTTGTTTAAGCGACCCGCCTCTAAAGTGAATAATGGATCAATAGCGACCTCTTTAGATTTACTGCACTAACTTCTCAAGCCAGTACGTGTACTCCATGCAGGCAAGCTGTGAAAAAACAGACATGAACAGCGTCACCTCCCACTTCCCCAGAAAATCGTTTTCCCATTGCAGACAATATGTGACACAGAATTGCTCTATTGATATACTTTCAGCCATAATATTGATAAAAACATGCTGTTGAGCATGGTTTGAAGTGTGTATACGAGTCCTTGGGTAGTCGTTGCATGGTGTATGTTTGAAATGAAAAACACACACCAGTTCATATACAGTGCAAATTGATTTGGAGTGCAGTAGTTAATGTCCGTGATGAAAGTGTATTTTTCAATTACCGTCATATAATCTTAATGATTAGTATTTACCTTCGCTAACTCTAAGTTTAGCTTTATTTTGCGGAACAATTTTTTTTTCATCCTACATAAGAGTTGTTTGTTTTTTTTAATAAAAAAAAAGCACAACAATAACCGCTTCACATCCCTTGAGTCAAATAAAACTGCATTTCATGAACTGAAAAATCAATCATATCCATTATCAGTAGTATAGTAGTATTACTAGTATCAGGATTACTTTTAAAACTCATAACTGTTGATATTATGACGGTCCAATCGCTGTTATAATTGTTTTAATTCAATACTTGCATTGTCACATAATTTAAATGATTGAAGGAGAAGGTTCTAGAGTAAAGAGATCACTGTATGATATAAGGGGAAGTCACCACAGATTAAAAAAAAAAGTTTCCAGATTAGAACCAGAAAAATTAGGGTAACAGAATAGCGACATTTTTACCTAAATCTTGTTAATATAAGAAATTAAAGAAAATCGACAACGCCATGATACAATCACGAAATATATAATTTCTATGCAGGGTTATATATAGAAACACTTACAATAATTGTATCAGGAGTACATGTAATAGGATTGGAAGTTTGCTTGATGGAAAAAGAGAATTCTTATCTTTTAGTTCAGAGCATTATGAAGAATCGCCAATTGTGTTTGATTGATCGCAGTTTCTTAAAGGAAAAAAAATCATAACTTGCTCAGTTTTGATTGAAATTTGCTTAAAGTTTCACAGTCCTGTTCTTCTATTTTTCCTGCTTTCTATTTACACGATCTTAATTTTCAGGGTGGACTTTCCCTTTAAATGAAGCCCTACTGGGGATGAAACATGAAGACTGCAGAAGACAGAGAAGCTATCCATGAAACATTAATGATTATTCAATGCTTTCCCGCCAACTCCACATCCGTTCTTCTCGCATAGATAATGACACAGACCTCCCCCTTTAGTGCGTCATAATTTCTGGTCACACGTTTGTCTATTACCATGATTCAGATTTACCATCCCTCCCTCCTATTCTTCCCCACCCTTTCTTAATCACACGCCCCGTCATTCCGCTGAAAATTTCAAGAGACACGCTAAATTTAAAATTTTCATGCTGGATAAATGAGAACAAAATGCCAATTGTAATGAAGGTATCATCATCTATATAAAGAATGACATTGTTTCTAATAACTACAACAACAGCTGTTGTCAAATACTCACTAAGGACATGGACAATAAAGTAGTTATATTATCGATTTCATCCATACTTGTCTTGCACTTTAAATCACGCTTAAAAGGAAATATTAATGATGCATGCACAAACGAATACAACATTTGATGGCAATGTGTTATAGAAAACATACCATACTAATTCATTATAATTTAATCCTTTGTAGTAACCCACTGCAATTTACTTTCCATTCTAAAGGAAAATTGAGCAAAGAAGAAATTGGGCTGCACCCCTATAAATAAAAACCAATTTTCCCCAAATTCAAATTCTACAGTGCAGCCATGAGCCTCTCATCGGTAAAAGTGCTTCTTTTATGGAATCATTACGTTTTCGCAAGTTTGCATAATGCCAAATTATTGCGATCAGCCAAACTTAATTGATTTCAATTTGCGCTTTGCGAGCAGTTCTTATTTTTCTATTTGCATAGGCTAGCCGCTTATGCTGTGCCCGCCGGCTATTGCAGTCATAAATATGCATGAGGTCCTAACTCGCCGCATCAACGGAACGGAATAAATTGTCTCAACCTTAATTGGTCATAATCCTGCTGTCATTAATCCTGCAAACGCAAAGAGTTAATGTAAGAACGAACACTCACCCTTATATACCATCTATGTATAATGATAATAATAATTAGTCATATATGTATATAGGTCCTTTATGTGAGATATGACGAAGGAGAAGATGGTGCGTATAATAATTAAAGCGCGTAATTGTCATTCCTCTTACTGTTCCTCCTTTTTTTAAAGAAAATAGATAGCACGAGTTATATATCTATATCTATATCTATATCTATATCTATATCTATATATATATATATATATATATATATACATACATAATATTGACAACATAATTGAAATGACACCAGTGGACGTCATGCATTAGCCCTTTAATAAGCTTTCAGATCTCGGCCCCTAGTCATGTTTATGAGTGTGAGCTCCCTGTTACGATTATATACGTGCATGTATAGTATATATATATATATATATATATATATATATATATATATACACTGATGTATTCACTGTATGCATCTACACGAATGTAAATCTTATCACCTATTGTTCCCATGAGGGAACATGAGTAAATATGGAAATTGGACTGTACATAAATATCTCGCGATAAAATATCGATATTAAATGAAGTGATGTTCACATAATACAACCGAGTGAGATTGTCCTTTCTCTATTATAGGAAAAAATGCTAGACTACGTTGTTTTCGCGACCGCAGGCAGCACACGGAGACACAACTGTTGTCATGCTATTTCAAGAAATGTTCTATATTCTTGACTTCTGTATACTCAACCCAACAATAAAGTATACATTCTGTATTGTTCAAAGTCTATGTAATAGTGTCATTGCCACACTCCTTATATTTCATTAAAAAAAGAAAGTCTCCCATGTGCAGTACACTGGATTTAGAACATGCCATTTAATACTAACAGTAATGCCAACAGTTGGGGGATATTTTCAACCAACATATCTTTTTTTTTTCTCATTGAAATTGGGTCTTGTTAAAAGAAAATATTGAGGAAAACACATTTATTCTTGTATTGCAGCCAGCTGTCCGGACTCGTGTTTTCCTCCATTAATGTTTATGACTTTTCTCATTAATATTTCCCTCCAAAAAGATCCAAATTGTGGAAGCGAATGTAATACCTTCTTCCGACACTAATTATGATTTCCCTGAGCTTGTTGAGATGTATTACAGTTGATAATCTTCGAAGCAGACTCATAACTTAGTGACGAGAAAGTTACTCTATAACTCCCCTCATAGGCCATGTTTTTTTATCCACTCGTGGTGCTGAGCGGGTGCTGTGATAATCACAGATTTGTTCTTGCATACTTCGATACGCTGCAATGTTTAAATCCTGATTTCATATACGGAATTTCACTGTCACACAAAACAAAACAAAACAAAACAAAACAAAACAAAACAAAGCAAAACAAAACCCAACTACATTGCAAGGTAAAATCAAACTGTTCGATGTAAAGTATTTTTGTTTTGTATTCAAACCATCATTTTCAAATTATCAAACACGCTTTCCTCCTTGATTGCAGTGTCACTTCAAGACAGTGTTTCAATATTATTCTCTAGCACCAATACAGTTAGTCTGAAAAACAAGAAGCAGCAATATACATAGAGTGTTGGTGCATTTTAGGTATACTTAAACAAATTGTGCTTATTTGATTTTTGTCTTGACGAACGAAAATTTCAGATATGCCTTATCAGCCTAGATGATTCGAAATATACGAACAGTAGATATTCACACACGGCTGAGCATATGTACAGCATATGTACAGATAAGACAGAATGTCATTAAAAGGGTGGTAGTATTTCATCGCACGCTTCATAACGTAATGTTACATTTCTTACAGCATAGAAAGGAAACGTTTACATGACAAGTAATAATAATCATCTTTATATGTGTCTGCAATGTAGCATTACCTTTTTTTTTAATTAAAATGATGTTAGACATGCTTTTAATCTTATCTTGATTATTTCCTAGCCGCTGTTTAGTTAGCAGTAAATATAAGTCCAAGTTGGCACTTGAAAAAACAGACAAGCAAAAAAACAAAAACAAAAACAAACAAACAAACGAAGATTAAAAACATCAACTACATAGGAAAGTTATCAAAAAATAAAAGCATTTGGTCTCCTAACTCCTGTTACACTGCTTTCCCCCTCACATAGTAAAAGAACTCAGAACATAATTATTAGCGAGTTATGTTAACTGCTTGATTTGCTCTAGCGTTCCTACCCAAGCAGTACCCACTCTAAACTTTGACTAAATTACGTATCTAAGTTGGCCGTCACACTTTTTTTTCAAAGTTCATACTTGTAGTTTGCTTTTATTTACCCTCAAAAGACACACTTAGCAAAACTATTGAATTGCATTCTCAAATTTGTTGAGAAGTTATTCATTTCGTTGTATCATTCTAAACTTGAGAGAGTTGATTGATACTAATAAAGGTCTTATTTGCATGTGCTGTTGAAGAAATTGATAACTGATTAAATTAACCAATTGATTTTCAAAGATGAATT